>NC_051178.1:118640170-118890170 GCF_013339695.2 Rhipicephalus sanguineus
GAACTAAAAGAAAGAAAGAAGAAGAAAGAAAAAGAAAGAAGAATAAAGAAAGAAAGAAAGAAGAAGAAAGAAGAAAGAAGAAAGAAAGAAAAGAAGAAAGAAAGAAAAGAAGAAATAGAAAAGGACAACATTTCGCACGTATCGTACCCTTCATTATCCGCAACACGAGCCGATAATTTTGAAAGGGCAACCTTCTACCAATTGAATAATGGAACGGCGTATGGGCGCCCATCCTCGCAACTCGGCGTTAGAGAGGTGAGCAACGTTAGTGTAACGCATAACGCCAAACGCTGAAATAATAATGACGATGATGGTCTTAGAACCTTCGATCGGCACCTCAGCACTAGGGAAGGCTGGGGGAGGAAGGGGGGGGGCGGCATCGCCCAAGGTACAGGCGGACTATCTAGGCGTTTCTATTTCAGTTTCATTCATTTTGCTCTCCTTGGTAACCTTGTATTTGTTTTTCTTTTTTCTTTTTGCAATAGTCTACATTTTTCCTTTTTAGCAGCGGAGCCGTTTCAAGCCGCCAGTTAGTCTGTGCATAGCGAACAGAAAAGTGTCGTCATCATGAACCGGCACGCGCTCTCTTCATCCTCTTCTTCATCTTCGGCTTCGCTCCCAGAACACGTGCGCCGATTTGTCCGGCGTGGGATGCGATAACTCTGATGGACGAGAGGACGAGTACAGAGAGAGAAAGAAAGGGAATGAAGAAAGAAAAAGATTGACAGACAGAAATAAATTGACAGAGAGAGGAAGATGTAGAGAGAAGCAAAGAGAACAAAGAGAGAGCAAGACAGAAAGAGAAAGAAAGAGAATCAAAGAAAGAGAGAACTAAGAAAGAGGATAGAAAGAGGATAGAAAACTAAGAAAGAGGATAGAAAGAGCGAGAAAGAGAAAGAGAATAGATAGAGAGAAAAGACAGAAATACAAATCACCAGAGTCAAAAAGGAGATAGCAAAAACAGAGAAAAAGAAAAGGATAAAAAAAGAGGGGAAGAAAGAACGAGAAGAATGAAGAGAAACAAGGCAGGCCGCCCGGCTCCGCACTTCCTTCGGGCTTGGCACCACTAGTACCAAGCTGCCTTATTTTTTTATGGTCTTTATTGTGATGGCTTCCAGTGAAGAAAAGAAGAAAAAAAAGAATTTGGTGTTGAATTCCACGATACTTCATTTTATATTGATCGTACACCTAACCTCCCACGCCTTACGAGAAACACCATTGTGCCCGTGAGCACATGCTGCTGGCCCCACCTGGCCTCTCCCCGTACTCTGTTGTGGGCCGCTCATCCAGCCAAGGCCATCGATCGATCTCGCGCAAACCTGAAACAGATGGTCTGTCTGCGAGGGTCACGGTTAAAACACTGACCAATGTGACTATACGTTACAGCAGAGATTAAAAATGCACAGCACTGGCGAGATTATTAAGGAACTATGGAGAACCCTTTCATCTGACGTAGTTTAAATAATCCAAAGACCTATATTCCTGCAGTGCGGAAACTTCATTTTCTTTTCTTTCTTTTCATTGAAGCTTATGGAATTCCATGTACAGCGCATACCGCTGTCCAGGCCCGTAGCAAGGGGGGTGTCTCAAGCCCCCCCGCCCCCCCCCCCCCCAGATTCTGATGGAGGGGGGTGTTTTACCGAAAAGAATAATAAAAATGGGCGTTTTTCAAGGCTTTCACCAAGTGCCCCGCCCCCCCCCCCCCCCCGAAAAAAATTCCTGGCTACGGGCCTGCCGCTATGAATCCTTTGTTTTCAAAGAGTTATGAGCGCAGACTACCACATTACCATGTCTTTCTCAGCATACCGCGATGTAAAGCGTTCTGCTTTCAACGCGATGACTGTTGCGTATGCGTTCTGCGTTTCGTGTTACATATGTTGCTCGAGGCTGATTGAGGCGCTTGCATTAAATTCCAGAACTGGCGCGTTAGCTAATGGTCGATCCGATACGCTTACTGTACTTGCAAGGCACGGGAAAGCTTGTGTAAGCTGCAGGGAATATAAGCGGGTCCTATATAGAGACGCAGATGTAAGAGACCATGACTCACCGCGGACGACTGATTTTCCTCATTTAACTTGCACAAGTTGATTATTCTGAAAAGGGTTTGAATGCAAGCTAGAAAAAGAAAAAAAAAACTTCACAAAATACGCAGTGACAAGGAAAGCATATAGGACAGCCCTTGCCCTGTTTTTCTTTCTTGTCCTTGCTTAACTCGGGCTGTTTTTTTTTTTTTTTGTCGATAGCTATTCTGCCAGCATCTATAATAAGGTACCGGGGAATAGGGAAAACATACAAGCTGTAAGAAATCATGCTTCATTTTGTTTCTTTCTCTCTCCCTCTCTCTTTTGTTCCCATAGCAATAAAACAGCCTAAAAGTTAAATTAGTGGTTAACAGGCGTGTTTTTTATTTTTGTTATTTTTGGAGTAAGCACACCGATCCATCCAAAAGTCAGCGTGATATTACCTCGTACCCGTCGCAATGGCGTATCAGATCAGCTGTCGTGCTACTATGCTCCAGGACGCGGGTTGGATTCCCGGCTCCTGCAGACGCGCTTCGATGGAGGCGAAATGCAAAAAACGCTGATGAATATAGATTTTAGGCGCAATTTGAAGTCCTGCCGGTGGTTCGAATTATCCGGAGCCCCCCACTACGGCGTGCCTCATAATCATATCGGGGTTTGGGCACTTAAGGAAAACGAGTGAAACAACGAGGGACCAGTTTCAGAGCAACACCGCCACCTCTTAAGTCGAGTGGCCTAAAACGCGACGGAAAGCGAAGCAGGCCACGACGCGGAGAGGGAAAGGAGGTCGCGGCCCCTCGTTTTCCCGCAGTAAAGAAAGAGGGGACGCCGCCTCGCTTCCTCCCCCAATGCCGCAGCTGCATTATAAATGAGGAGAGTTTCTCCCCCATCCCACAAATCCGAAGCGCTGGGTCTGCCGTGGGCGCTTCGCTCTTATCATTATTATCGGCGTTCTTTTCTTTGAATCTGTAATTTATTTTCCTCTCTTTCTATCTCATTCTTTGTTTCTCCTAATCCACTCCTTTCGCGCGACCTGTCAACCTGGTCTCGGGACTCGAAAACGAATGGGCATTCCCCATTACGGCTGCCAGCGCGAGGCCGACGATGGCACACGGACGTCGGGCGGCTGCTCGTCGTCCACGTGTATCCCTTCGCATGACAAATGCGAGGCCCCGGTATACGTAAATCTGCGGCGTGGCGCGCTCGCTGGAGACTGCATTCCCGCATAACACCACCAGACGCTTGAACCGACTTTCTCTTTCGTCATTTCTTTTTTCTTTGCATATTAATGGTGTTCGGGGCTATTCCATTCTTCCGACATATGGCCGGTCTTCGCTCAAGCAAAGTGAAAGCGACATAGGCGGCCAATATTTTTTTTTCTTTTTTTTTTTCTACACGCGCGCCTATTTCAGTCATATCGCCTCGCGTGCTATGTTCCTAAGGGCCGACAATATTTTTTGAATTCCTTACAAGAAATAACCCCACAAAAACTACCACCTTTATGCCTGTGTCGGAGAGCTAGGAATATCTCAAACTGTTGCGAAAGTTAAGTCATCGCAAGTACTTTTTTGCGCTTATTTTTTACGTTCTTTGTCTCTTTCTTCCTTTTCTTACGTCGTGCAGCATAAGCCAACGCCTGAGATCCAAAACTTCGCTTGAATATCTATCTATCTATCTATCTATCTATCTATCTATCTATCTATCTATCTATCTATCTATCTATCTATCTATCTATCTATCTATCTATCTATCTATCTATCTATCTATCTATCTATCTATCTATCTATCTATCTATCTATCTATCTATCTATCTATCTATCTATCTATCTATCTATCTATCTATCTATCTATCTATCTATCTATCTATCTATCTATCTATCTATCTAACTGCTGCAAAGCGTAGAGTGGCATAAGTAGATTTATGTCCTGCATTCAATTTCTTCAATCCCTGCATTACTTATCATTATATTCCACTACCTCTTTACTTTAAACTGTGTGTCGCTAGCCGTTGCCCTTGTTATATACCCGACGAAGTTTACACAATTGCGTGCGTTTCGTCTGCGCTACTTCACCAACGTACCCCTGTTAAGGACACTGGGTGTAGTGGCACCTGTGACTGCACAGTGGCTAAACAAGCACATATTTAATGTACTCATATTCCCAGTGGGCGCGCCCTGCTTTCTTCCAAATGCATCCAGGTCAGCAAGAATGCAGCATAGCGCCAGCGCTGCTTCGTCGCTCCTACGTCTGATGCCGCACACCAGCACACAAACGTACATATACAGAACAGTCGTACCAGTACACACGAGCTGTGAGGTGATGTGCATGTGTGCGTTTATGTATTCGTGAGAATACACATGGCGAGCTAATCTGCGAGAGCGTGTTCCGAGAAAAGGGCACCTTTATTATGCATGGCGAGCGGAAGGCACACAAGAACTTCCTGGTAAAAACGAAAAGGTCGCATTAGTTGTAGGCGACCGTTCTGCGCTCATATATACACGCAATCTAAGAGTGCAATCTGGACAACAGTAGTTCTGTATGTATTCATCACATACGTGGCTATGACAGCAACCCAGTGCCAACGCCCCCAGAGAAAGTATCGCGGAAAGTGTGAGGCCGGGCCCAAGATGGGTGTTCCCACAAGCTGTTTCCTTTGAAGTGCAAACCTATATGACTTTCTACGAAGAACTGTCTCGTGATACCAGGTACACTGCAATAATGGCATTGAGAGGAAGGAGACAGCATATCGAACCTGTGCGAATGAAAATTGAGCAGGAACGCATTTTATTTAATGAAGATTCGCATTTTATTGTGCGACGCCGTCTGCTGTGCCAAGAAATGATGAGGTGCTGAAAATCACCTTTATTTAGAACGTACGCTAAGTGCGTTGTACTAATTTCCAACGAAAAATAATTAAAGGAAGGAAGCGGGTGGACAGGAATACTCTTAGAAACAAGCGTATATTTGTCCTCTTGTGTATTTTCTGCAATTGTTCTTGACTGTAAATACTTATAATAGGGGGCGTGTAACGGTCAGGCCTGGGTCTTTGATGGATACAGTGGTCAGTGCGTTCGCTGAGTCGTTTAAAGCTAAGCCTGTGTGGCCTTGTGCCCAAACCCAACGTACAAAGCGTATTAGTGCACGTTTCGAGAATAGGTGAATGCCATTCCTTGAGGGAGACTTTTGTAGTACCTGCCACTGTCATAGCTGAAGAAACGAATGAGAAGTCAGTCACCGTAACAGTTGAACAATAGATGTCGGAGTTTCCGTAGTACTGGATTGATTGACGATAACCCTGCCTGCCTAGAGTATATGGGTGGGATGTCGGACAGTCTACGAAGAAACAGGCCACTTTAATGATGGCGCGATGATGCCCCCCACTCCTGCTTCCCTCACAGAATAATCTGTATATCTCGAACCTCGTTAAATGAGAAGGCTCTCCAGAATAACATAATAAAATACTCGCCTTGAAATGAAAATGATTACAGCACTGCTGCACGCTCATCTCAGGTAGTGATAATTCTATCTTTGTGTAAATATTGATTACAATCTAAAGCTTTTCATATAAAGTGAGCAAGAATTACCTGCGTGAGTTCACAACATAGTATGCCTCAGCGTTACTGGGCGCCCACTTAAATATTCCAACTGCTTTGGGTTGTCATGCCAGGATTTCAACGGGTACTTCCTCGATCGATGAAATACGGAGCAAGCGCTTAGCTATTTAAAACGAATATTGCTTTGACAACTCGGCTTCTAGGTATCTGAAAGTCATAGGCATTTTATAGCAACTTGTAACGCATAATAGTGAATGATCTCTTTGATTTTCCTACACTTTCTTGTATTTGAGCAATCTCATTCGTGAATTCTGGAGAATTGGCCCAATCCTTACATGTATAGCAAGCATGTGTTGCGTTTCTCTGTACATGCACCTCTCATTATCATTCATTATCATTCATGACAGGACTCATGCGTCGCCTCCATCCCAGTAACATCGCTGCGTCAGCGTTAAGCGGTGTTCTGCTACTTTAGCTAGTACTTGCATTTCTATATTAACTGGTTAACGGTGTAGTGCATAAAATTTGTTGCACTAAATTGTAGCAAATTGCTTGTAGCAGGAGCTGCAAAACGAAGTATATAGGCTATTTTACATGACACATGGGTGCTGCCACCTTGGGCTGTTAAGCGAATGCTTTCTTTTCATATATCGCGACGTTAACTAATAAGGTCACCAAACGTGTAATGCACCAACCTCACAATTTTCAAGCGTACGCATCTACATCTACAATCTACATCTACAACCCAGCCCACGAAGAGAACTACTACTTGGCCTAGTTGGTATTGCTTGCGGTATGGCATACTGCTGCTAGTAAAAAACACAATCACAGAAGAGAGACGAACCGGGCCTTTTGTCGTCCTTTTCGTCTCTCCTCTGTGTGTTTTTTACTAGCGGCAGTATGTCAGACCGGCCCATGAAGTGTGGTACTTGTCTCAGTTCCTAACACTGCTTCTCCGTTACTTTCCTTATCTAATCATCGTGGCCTTATATCCATGCCGTTCGACTCGACGCACTGTGCGTGGTAAAGATCACAGTTCAAGTTCACGGCATAGGCCTTCGACGGTGCGCAGCGTTGCACCTCTTACTGCAGAAGTGCGCTAACTTAAAACGTTGGCCTACATAAGCTGCTGCATGGCTGCGCATTGCAAACTTTTGAGCATAATTCCATCACAATTTAACCTTCATTTAGAACGGCGAGTGTACCCACGTAAACGCCCACACACGCTGCGAGAGCGAGAGAAGTGCCAAAATAATGCGGGTATTTTGCGTACAAGTGGTGTCTCTACAATTGTACTCAAAATAATGTGAAGCGATTGCGTCCCCGGTGCTTAAGACTATCTGAAAGCTCGCCACAGTAGATCTCCTTCCCTAAAAACGCCAAGATCTACAGAGTTGCGAGAAGGAAAAAAAAAAAACTGGCAATCAGCCCTGGACGTTTTCCTGAGTATTGTAAAAACACCTCACGCACAAATACTGAAACCTAAAAAGTGACGTCCGCAAGGATGAATTAATGCCACTCGATGTTAGCATCGCATATATACTTTAATATTCTAAAATCATCACTGATCAATGTTCAGCGACTGTTTGTTCACACTTTCTAAAGAAACGAGTACGTTTCAACGGCCAAAAAGGCACCAACGATCAATAGAACTAAAAAATGCGCGACATGGCGCCAGAGAGTGTCGGCACACCACACAGGGCCACGCACGGTCGGGCACTCCGACGTCGAAGTGCCACAGTCGCCCACGTGTGCGGCGCACACTACCACTGGCGGCCGCCGACAACAAAGGACTCGGTGTTGGAGTGGTTGGCGCGGCCCGAGTAGTCAACCGTGTAGCCGTAGACGTCGAGCAGGTAGTAGGCGAGCCCGCCGATCGCGTAGAAGAACACGTACAGGCCGGCCACCAAGCACACGACGATCCAGCGGTCGCTCTGCTGCTGCGCGCTGAACCCGATCTCGGCTGCCTCGTGGGGGCTGCGATGCGCGCGGCGCAGCTGCTGGAACATGTCGCCGGATTCGGAGCTGCCCGAAGGGGGGCCGACTTGCGACGGCTGGCCAAGGCCGTCCGAGGAGACTTCTTCCTTGGAGGTGTTCAGCAGCAAGGCGTCCTCCGAGGACCCGGCGCCCTCGGCGGCTGTCGTACTTGGTCCGACGCCACTTCCACTTTCGGGGGCTCCTGTCCCTTTCTGGAAGTCGTCCTTGCTGTCGCTGCCGTTGCCATTGGTGTTGTTGGCGTTGTCCGACATGACGAGGACGCAGGGGGTCTTCTGCCTGAGGGACCTGCGGAAGACTTCGCTTCGATGTCGGGAGCCCGACGACGAAGATCCAAGCGCGGGGTCTCGTTGACGATGGAGCGCTGGGAAGTAGTCGGTCCACTCGACGTCGTACCCCGGACGTTCAGGGCTCGGCGCTACTGGGCACTCGTCCTGGTTGTGATCCCGGCTAGGCGGACCTTTGCCGTGGGTGCTACTGCTGCTGCTTGCGGTGGTCTTCGCAGGAGAAGCGGAGCTTTTGTTCCAACTGCCAGTGCGACCGTATGCCACGAGCGGCACGAGCTCCTCGCGACCAGCTTCATCTTCGTCAGCACTGAGTGACATGGCGCGCTATGGTCACTCGACATTTGCCGCAACTTTCATTTTAACCTTTACTTGCAGAAAGTCCTCGATAGTTGAAATCTATTCCTTATGGCCATGACTCGATCGCGCTCGTCTGTATAACTCCTCAGTTAACACACATGCACGCTTGTCTCATTCCTTGACGGTTGGTGGCTGATCTGTTTCCATTGCCATAATCATGCGCCTCCAGGTTACAGGTGCGAGAGCTTTGAAATGCGCCGTCCTTAATGTTTTCTTTTCGTCCAGTTTTTCGCCTTTTAAATAAGCAGAACAATCACGGAAATCGATCAGTATTCAGAGAAGTTCGTCGGGACTTACCAGCCATGGTTCAACTACCTAACCAGCGGTCGCTGACTTTCCACGTTCGCGACTGCGCGCGACGAACTTGCGTTCTACATGGTCTCCCTGAGGTTCTATGCGCGCTTAACGCCTCTACACAGCAGAGCACCGTCTCTTAGAGTACTGATAAATACGAGGGCTATGGCTCAAAAGAAGGAAATAGGATATGCAACAACAAAAAGAAAGATAAGATACTTGAGTACGTAGCCGTTCAACTTTATCACTTCTTTTCGCTGTTATCTTCTGCCCAAGGTTTCTGCATTGTGTAACTCTGTCGGGGCATATTCCAATAGGCCGTTCACATTGTTTTTACTTAGGAGCTTGTACTAATCGCTGCTAATTAGAAAGAATATACGTCGAGCCATGGCGCAAAAGAGCAAGCAGAGGTGTTGAAAAGGCCCTTTAACGTCAGTAAAATACGCGCGTGCCTTGCATTGGAGGCAACGCTACCTCCACCATCATCATCAACAACAACAACAGCCACACATAACAACAAGAAAACCTATTTACTGACTGGAATAACCTTTGTGACTTTTTGTGCTTCTAAGCCACCGTATTACAGCATTTTTTTCATTTAATGTTTTATAAATATAAACAATACTTTCAGATAGTATTGTAACTAAATGCATATTGCAGCGTTGTAATTTTGTGTGCGTCATAATATCCATAAATAAGTACACTAATAGGGAACAAAACGTATTAATTTATTAAGTTGCCATAATGGCCAGTAGGACTTCGTAGAAAGCAGTGACATTATAAAACACTACTACAAACAAATACTAGCGCACAACGTACCATTCAAGAGGTTATTTGTGAGTGATAAACCATCTCTATTACAAGATTTTGCACAAGGCCTCAGGTCATATGCATTAAACGCATTCATAAAATAGTTACTTATAGAGCTAAGGAGCGCGTGCAGGGGATGAACAAACTCATTTTTAAAGGTATTGGTACCTGTGATATAAATACGATGGGGGCTGACGTGCGGCTCCAGCCCTTACACGTTTGATGAATGAAAGAGGAATCACATTCTATGACAGTGAGAAACCAGCCCTTCTGACGATGGCTTGTACAGCAGCATATGGATCAAGAGGTCGCGGGCTCAATTCCCGCGAGCAGTCCTTGCTTACTGATAAAGGTAAAATGTAGAAGCCCTCGCGTACTTAAGCTCATGGGCACGTTAAAGAAACCCTGGTTATCAAAAATTAAAACGGAGCCACATGCTCTGTCGTGATTCATAATTACATCGCGGTTAATGATATTTGGGGTTTAACATCCCAAAACCACGATATGACTGCGAGGGACGCCGTAGTGGAGGGCTATGGAAATTTCGACCACCTGGGGTTCTTTAACGTGCACCTAAATCTAAGTACACGGGTCTCAAGCATTCTCGCACTTGGCGAGAATGCTTGGCGTTTTGGCGCACAAAGCCTCAATACAGGCACGTAGTCAATGGGGAGGGGGGGGGGACAGCCCCCCCCCCCCCGCCCCGAAAAAAAATCCTGGCTACGTGCCTGCCTCAGTATGTATTATTGCGTTTATCATCACTCCTTTCTCTTTACTGCTCACCTTAAGAAGCATATAAAAGACACAGAGTAAGCTGTAGCTCATGCCGACATTACTGCATCTTTGTAATCAAATTATCTGTTTCCGTGTGCGTAAAGTATGAACTCCCTTCCGCTACCTCTCTGTCAACTGTCGGTATTCGAGTAAACTCAAGTAGTATAATGGAGTCGTACTATAGACTTAAACGCAATATGGAAATCGTCAAGTTGCCTAATCCTATGTGTATATATGCTTGCCTGTTCGTCTTAAGATGTTCGTCTTAAGAAGTTCGTCTTAAGATGGTGTCTCTTAATGGCATTCGGTCTATTTGCACGCTGCTTCCGTGCCACTATTCAGTAGTTTTAAACGCGCCACAGAATAAGGTTAACAGACACTGAACAACACACGGTGTTTTTTTTTTTCGTTATCTATGGTGCCGGTTAAAACTAATGAGCCCGTACCACATCCCCCAATCACCCCTTCCACTTACGATTCTAAAAGGTATGTATACCTTACCCCTTTTCACAGAACCTTACGGCATATTCACGCATACATGTCTGGATATTTCGTTACTGCCAAAATGGTCGTATAGTACCTTATGTTGTCATTTGCTAATAATTCGACTGCTTAAGAATACGCCGGCGATGAAATAGCTGTCAACAGTTCAAATTAGCTCCAAATAAATTAACTAACCTTCGGTTGCTAGAGCGATGTTGCATAACTCAATCTTATAATCCCCGAAAAACACCGAATGTCATGTCTCGTTTGCCAACCACGAGTAATTAAATGAACGCCTCTCCGGCGGATAAAGTTTACACCTATGTGATATCTCATAGCGACGAACTATGTCATGACGCACCTAACGTTCACTACAGACATGTGCAGCTGATGTCCTCGTTCTCACGCTTAAAATGAACTTGAAGCTTACGACAACAGTTTTAGTGTCCATACTTTCATATTGTATCCATCAGTAGTGCTCTCAGCCTAATTTACCGCTTACCTTTTATCTGCTCCCTTCTTTGCCCCGTGCTTGCCAAAAACGAAGGTGGCGTTCCTCAATGCCGAGTACTATGCCCATTGTTTAAATTGTTTTTCAAATTTCAAATCGGGAATTTTGTTTCGCGACGAAGTCGACAGAAAAGAACGGGTGATTCCAGGTTCATCTGCAATACAATCTCGTGTTAACTCGTGTACGGGGTCGCAAACAAACTTCGCGTGAATGCGCGCGCCTCCTCCTTCGCAAACGTAGAACGCAAAGAAAGCTGAAAGCAAAAGTAAACTTGGTTCCCTCACCATGACTTTTGTCAAGTCCTCCTGGTTCTCTGGCGGTTGGTGGCTGTCGTCGACCGTGGTGCGTCGCGCATACTTCATCAGCGTCGTCCGTGCTTCTCGGAGTTTTCCGCCGTCCACCGCCACTCATGACCTCCCCGCTGTGTTCGCGCCACCGTCGAAGCAGCAGCAACGGCGACACTCTTGAAACGAGCACGCGAGGAATGAGCCGTGTGCGAGAGAACCCAGCGAAACCAACGAGGCCAGCTGAGGCCTCTTCTGGCTTGGCTCAAGAGAACACGAAGACTTCGATGGCATACAGCGAGCAGCTGCATCCGCGCCTACCTTCTTCAGCGTGGGCCCTAACCCGACTCTGCCCGCGTTCTCGAACAAACCCCCGATTCACGTACGTTCGTTTTGGTGCCTCTTTCCCGGAGTGCACCACGTTTTTCCTCCCTTTCCTTCGCCTGGTCCTCGGGGAGAGGACCTCGATGAAAGAAAATACAAAAGAGTGGAAAAACCACAGTAACTGCGAGAGACAGCCATCGCGCCATTGGTTGAAGGGGTCGTGACGTAACGAGATGGCGCTTTCATTGGGTGTGGTGGTCCCCCCCTTTAAGAGAGGCGACGACGACGGACGAAAAGTGGATCCCCGATCAATGTACGCGCGCGCCGTCGACAGTGGAGTCGCTAAGTGTGCGCCCCGCGTGCGCGACAGAGTGCACTGGTTTAGTCGTTAACTGTCCTGTCTGTCTGATTAGTCTTACACTCTTAAAAACAAATGAGTCGTTTGGCTCTTTTTAGTGCTGACTAGCCACACATATATAACTCTCTTAAATGAAACACGGGAACTCTCTTTGGAGATCATTATAAGATCATTACACTCTCTTCCGAGAGTCGTGGAACCCAAAAGAGAGTTAACGTGGCTCTTTAAAGAGAGTCATATGCATGGCAAGTCAGCACTCACCGAAAAGAGTAGCACGTACTCTTTTTTTTTTAGCGTAATAATCTTCCAGTGAAGCTGAAGCTTACAAGCAAGCGCGCTTGCACTTCGAAACAACGCCACATCTGAGCGATGAAACGGCTAAATGCGAAGAGCACAAGAACGACTGGAAACAACAAACAAAAAAGTCTGCATATATGAGTACACAGAGGTTCAATAGCTTTGACGCTCGCGGCTTCCCACTTGCATTGAATCAAACAGCCACGTGCGTGTCTTCAGCCAGTAGATCGGCGCTCGTCTGCTTTATATTCACCATACTTTTTTTTTATTCTTCAGGCTCACAAGAAGTCAACGCGAGACAATCAGAAATTTATTTAAAAAAACACTTTTCATTTCGCCAAATAAACGTTTTGCAATAATGTCAGTGATGCTCTACACAGCACTGCATTGTTATCATGACTCACGATCACCTAACACATTTTCTTTGCCCTCCTTCTCTGAGCTCCCGCGGTGGTCTAGTGGTTATGGCGCTCGACTGTTGACCCGAAGGTCGTGGGATCGAATCCCGGCCGCGGCGGCTGCATTTTCGATGGAGGCGAAAATGTTTGAGGACCGTGTACTTAGATTTAGGTGCACGTTAGAGAACCCCGGGTGGTCGAAATTTCTGGATCCCTCCACTACGGCGTCCCTCATGGTCATATCGTGGTTTTGGGACGTTAAACCCCAGATATATTAATATTATCTTTCTCTGAGCTCATGCAGTGTGCACTCTAAGAAAAAAAAAAGAGCATGTTGTCCCATTTCGGTGAATCCTGACAATTCCCACGTACATGACTCTATTTAAAGAGCTAGTTTAGCTCCTTCTTGAGTCCCACGACTCACCGACGGGAGTATAATTATTACCTAAGATCACGTGTTTCTTTAAAGAGGGATCACTTCTCTGGACCCAAATAAAGTTTGCATCATCACAAGAAAGAGACAAAATACTCTTTTTTTATCAACGTGTAGGGTGGAAACCTATAAAATGACATGGTCACTTTTCTTTTCTCTCTCTCTTATCGATAATTAAACTGTTTTCTACCTTTTCGTTTGCACATTCTTGAGTCATGCAGCGCTTACGCCACGAGAGTATACTGGTGTAAACGATGGTCATGATGATAATGATGCCGACAATGGTGGTAGTGGTGGTGGTGGGGTTGGGGCGGTGGTGGTGCTAATTACGTCGATGATGTTGAGGAGGATGCGACGATGACTTCACAATATGGCACATACCCACTGAAAGGGTTTAGCGAAGAAACAGATCGCATTTTAAAATCATATCTTAAAGCATAATATTTGACACGAAGACGAGCAGAGCAGTGATTTCATGGTTCAACAGTCAGTTACATAATTGCTGTATTTCAGTTGAAGAGCTGACAAGAATCCGAGAACTGCGTACAGTAATCCGGCCTCTTCCTCTTCTATGTTCATTCTGAAAACAGATGTGTAACGTATTTTTCTTGCATTTACGTAATTACATCACGATAACGCTTTCAGGCTTTCGGTTTAATCAGGTTCTTGAATACCACTTTGGTACCAGGACAACTAAAAACCGTGATCTCTGTTATACCCACTGCTGAAGCTGATGTCTATAAGTTGGCGGTCAAGCAGCCATGACGACTGCGGCTCCTGCTTGACCTTGTTGAGCAGCAGCAGTAGCGCATCCTCCTGCCAGTGGGACATGGTGCATCTAGTCTCCATAGCATTGACGTCGTCCACCTCGGCACGCCCAGGTAATGTAGCGTCGCTTGACGTAAGCGAAAATTGACGAAACTCTTCGATGCCGTGGTTTCTGTGGTGCGCTGGAAATTTCAGCGCGAGTTAATCATTTCCGGCGTTTTCTGACTCTCCATCGAATTGTGTTATGTCATCATGTATAGTGTGCAATGGCATCGAAGTCGTCCTGACTTGGACGCCTGTTGTTGATCTGTGAGCTAATAGCCGCGCAAACCAATTAAGCGTAGCATGTTTCTGAAGCGCGTCATATGGTCGTCACTCGAACTGAAGCGTTCCGTTTACAATTTCCTCACACATTTCTCTTCTTAGAGCAGCAATGAGATATCCTAATGGTGTAAGAGTGACAAAAAACGCATTTGTGTAAAACAGTGGTGATATGATTTATGCCATTCGATGCCAAGGCAGCACGAAATGAAACACAGTAAGATCAATTCCAAGGTCACGTTTTCGCTTTCAAAGATTTCTTGAGGCTTCAGAGCAGTACTACGACGCACGCGAAAATGCCTTTGGCTTTATCATCAACTACGCAGCTTGTGTTTCTTGAAGTTAGCTTCTGCGAGGTCGTACGTAACACAATCCTCTTTGCGGTGCAGTGGAAAGCGGAGGGAACTAGACCATCCTCGATGGTATGCGTCATCACCCAACGAGAGTTCATCCCCTGCGTGCAATTACTGCGAAGACTGTGATCAAGGAATGTAGCATCGTCTACAGGTTGTGAACCCCATACGCTGTGTCATGACACAACGCCCATTAGAAGGTCCCCTTACAAGCGACTCAACGACAGCAGCGACATGCTGACGACGTGCGGTGTTGCGTTCCTCTTGCTTCTGCTGCTGCTCACGGAGTGCTCGTCTACGGCTTACGACTTCAGCAGCTCGGATCAGCCGCTGGCAAGGGAAAAGCTGCAGTTAGTTCAGCAGCAGCGACAGCAGCCTCCGTTCAAGTCCGGCCGCAGGACCAACTACGGCCTGCTCAAGTCCGAGCCGTGCAGCTCCGACCAGACGTGCAGCATGCGGGACCCGGCTTCCCGCTGTCTCGAGCAGTTCTGCGTGTGCCAGCACGGTTTCACGGACCAGTTCGGCGATCGCTGCAAGAAGCTCGTGCAGCTGGGCGAGGCCTGTTCCGAGAACCTGGTCTGCTCTGGCGACGCAGTCCAGTGCTCAGACGAGCGATGCGTCTGCGAGCGAGGATTCGCCGAGGACGAGGGCGCATGCGTTAAGGTATACTTATGGCAATGGTCGCTTTCGAGAATTATAGAGCGCTCTAGCCATGCGATTTGCATGATTCACATTAGGCAGGTCCTAATCGAGCGTCGGAAATTATTAGTCTGCATGCTTCATTCGGGAACGGCGCGCTCCAGCTCAGAGCGTTCGTATAGGCACTCTCACTTTTGAGCTGGGAGCTCGACCAACATAGAATTTAATATCCCGATCACGTGACTGCCGATTGCTCTAGGAGCAGTTGAACGTTCGGCTGGGGTGGATATCACAGAAGGCGTCACCCGCAAAACATGACCCGCGAACAGGCCAAGCAAAGATCTACCACTTTTGCATTCCTCCAGATACTCCAACCGACCCTCGCTGCGAGGACTTCCCGTATTTCACGCACATACCTTGGGATTGTCCGACAGCTCAAAAGTCCCACTCCTATACACTTTACGCAAATAGGCCTTGATTACACCCCGTTCCTCTCTCTGTATGACCGACCTGAAACTACGTCCCTTGTTCAGAACGTCCGTAACGTGCTTGGAGAGACCCAATAAGCTTTCGCATTCTCAAATCAAAAGCTCCGGGCATAGGGACAGCAATAAAACAACATTTCTCCTCTCTTTGTGCGCGCCTCGCAGGTGGACCCATCGCGGGCCTCCAGCCGCATACTTCTGTACGTGGTGTGCGCCGCGACCGTCCTGTTCGTGGTGGGCGGCATGTCATCAATGCTGTACACGCAGGTCAGGCAGCGACACTTCAAGGACCAGGCGTGCGACAACTGCTTCCTCGCCCAGTGCACCATCCTCTGAGCAGTTTCTGACGTCTCAAGAGGACCCACTTTCACAGCCAAGAGCTCGCACCGCGTGATTGTCGTCGCCACCGGACAGACGTCGACGAATTTCACATCAGAGACCTGGACAGCTGATGGTCAAGACGACTGCCGTACGCTGCACTTGACGCTGGCTAACAGCAGAACGTAGCAAAGTGTTAACGGAGAGAAAGTTAGCCCTTTTTCATTTGAAGCCAGGTAAGAAGGACTTACTGGCGCCATGCTTCAGTTTTTGTGGACCGAGAACATTGGGTGTATGAACTGCACTGCTTTTCATATGTCGCGTGAAGTTTTCGTGTAGTTTGTGTGACTTATAAAAACGTTGTACAAGACAAGTGCGTACCTGAAACCATGAGCCTCCATGAGAACACGATATGCTGGCTTCTCCGCTCCTCTCTATTGTCACCGTTTGTGGAGACTAGCGGCTGCATACGTGTACTACGTGTGGCCACTACAGGCGCTCTGTATCTCGGGTCATTAAAGAAAAAAAACTTCAATATGATTTGGCGATGTCTATTAAAATATTTGCTGCTTAACAGCAGTAAAACGCCGAATGTCCAAGCGTGTTTCGTTATGGAAGGTTTAATCATGAGACAACATATGGAAAATGGGACGCGGCGGCGCAGGCGCAGCGTTTTCGTACATGTAGTGGTAATCGTTCACCAACTTTGCAAAGTAAACTTTGATGTTTCAAGGCCCAGCTTAAGACCTGTAGCCTTGAGCGACTGTTAATGTTCCACTGAATTTGTGGAATTCAGTGGAATTCGTGAGGTGTGCCTTGAACATAAGGATGTCAGCACCATGGCGCTTAAGAGAGAACGATTATAATTTCCATTTGAGTAGCCCACATTTCAAATCCTAAAGCTATGGTCACTGGAAAATAGCCTAGACGATAACTTACATAGATAACGAACAAGCAACACTGATCGTCGCAAGGAGACAGTAACAACCTTGATCACGGAACGTACACAGCAGTATATCATTGTTTCAGCGACGAAAAGCAACTTCGTGGTAACCCCGGGCAGTGTCTCATTCAAATTCCAGCACATCCGCTCCATGGCAACTGAAATGATGACGTGATGAACGAGCCCACGGTAATAGCTGGTCTGTTTCTCGCAACGAAGGCTGGCCCCGCAATAACTCCACAATGAATGACTCCTCAGAGACGTAAAACTTTCGAGATAGAGGTATATTGAGCTGCTATATAGAAGGTGTAAATGACGCCATATTAATAAGAGAAAAAAAAACAAGTACGTAGAGTCTCGATACAAATATTCAAAGAAACCGCAACTCAAAGGATGACGCAGGTGACGATGAACGCTCCCTTGAGGTCATCGTTAAGGTCGTATCGCTTCTGGCAGAAAGCGTAAAACAGGATGAAGACAATGGCGAACAGTATTATGGCGATCGACGTGTAGATCATAATCAGGCTCAACGTGCTGCGATGGCCCTTGCTGCCGCATTCGTCATCGCTGTCGTCGGTATCTTTGATGCACTCGCAGAAGCCCTCGTTGCAGATCATGCTGCTTCCGCGGCACACCACCTGGGCTCCGCAGCGCTTGTAACGGCCCACGCGTTTGATGCAGTGCGTGCCTTCCAGCGTGAATGTAGGGGCGCAGATGCAGACCCCGCCCTCACACAGGGACACCGGGTCGGTGTCGGCGCAAACATCGTCGTTATCGCACGCCTGGCCCACCAGCCTGCTGGGCGAGCTCCACCACGGTTGGGCAGACAGGGAACGGCGGGGCAGGCCTGCGAAAAGTCATGGCGGTTCGCACGTCTGCACGACAGGATCATGATGATGAAAAACTTTTATTGACTCTACAAGCCGGGGCTGTCAGCCACCTCCCTGGCTCTGTTCATGGCCCGAAGCTGGACCTCCGGGTTGTTGGATAGAAGTATTTCTTATCACCAGTGAGGGAGTGACCGGGAGGTTACGTGGGGCGGGTTCTTCCTGCAGTTCCAGAGAATATGGGACAGGGTGGCTATTTTCCCGCACAATGAGCAAGGGGGACTAATGAGGTCAGGGTAGCTATGTGAAGCTCCATTGCGCCCTTGTGTGTGTGTACCTGCTTGCCAATATCGAAGAGAACGGGTTGGGCATGTTCCTATGGATGCTAGGCATGAAGCAGCACGCAGAGGGGACCGGACGCGGAGTTCGGGGTCCACACGTTCTTTCTCGCGCATAGATAGCAATAGCTGGACTCAAACTACGCAAGATCTTGACAACCTTCTCGACTCGTTTTAGTAGTACAGTTTCCTACTAAAATTACGAGAGGGAGCTCTGGTGCTGCCACCGTTCAGCTACCATCATATTAAGAAGATTGTGGATACGGATCCCACTGACGGAAAGGGTTAGTTTTCGTTCACTTTAATTCATTTTAATTTACGTTTTAACGTATCCTAGAGTTCAAATACAACAATTAGCCGCCCCTAAGCTTGTTTTTTTTTTTTTTTTTTGGCTTAGCTGTGTGTTGGTTTCATTTATAGTTGTGTCTAACAAAGGAACGAGCTCCTAGAAAATTTCCCCTTTCGTTCATTCATATCGAGGGCCTCGCCCCAGCAGACTCAATGCCTTAGCTTGGCATGCGAAGGTTTATTGGTCAGCTACCACCCCGTGCAAAGATAACGTTGCTACGTGACGCCCTCCGGCAAAAAAAGTGTGTGCCACGCTCACCGCCTTGGCTACGAGAGGCGCTGGCTGACACTTCCAGAGATTACACTTACAGGAATGCGCAACGAAGTGGACGGGGAAGCAGCCTCTATCGTAGCTCAATTGGTAGAGCATCGAACGAGTAATTCGAAGGTTAGGCTAGGGTTCGGATCCCACTGAAGGAAAGGGTGATTTTTGTCCACTTTAACTAATCTCAGTTTAAGTCTTAACTACTACACTACAGTTAAAAGACGGCAGTTAATGGCCCCTAATCTTTTTTTGCCTCAATTATCTGTTTGATTCCTTTACAACAGCGCACAGTTACATTCTCATCGCCTATAGTCTCGGCCGTGTAATCCTCTAACACTGCCAGGGCATAGCACTGCGCTTCAGTGGGCGCTAACCTAGTTTCACCAAGGTTAGTGCTAGCGACGGGCAGGTCAAACATTTGGCGCTTAAGGCCACCATTATACGAACGTGGATCACTCACCTCGAAAGGATAGCGCCACTGGCCTGCGTTCTGACATCCGTCAGTGGGTCGTGCCAGAGACCGCCGGCATGTCGACCTCTTGTGAAGTGCTGGCAGTCACACGTACTTCGAAGGGCAGTTCGTCCACGACCACGCCTTCGACAAGAATTTGGCAGGTGTAGGTGCCTACGTGCGCCGCACTGCAACGGACCCATGTCCAAGGTGCTGTAAGACGACGTCACGTGCGGATGGCGGCCGGCTTGTCGCGCGACAACGATCTTGTATCGATAAAGACCGGGGCGGGGGTTTGTTGGTATAGCGAGGCCTTTGAAAAGCCAGGCGAAAGTGACGTTGAATGTCGAGGCGATGGTACTGTCGCATCGCAATCGCAGTACGTCTCCCGTCTTCAGCGACAGTGTCCGAGGTGGCTGAAGCTTGGGAATAACGGCGTTGGAATGATATCCAGGCCCGGAAACGTCGCCTCGCATCGCCAAAAACCATGTAGCATTTACGACAGCAATCCAGTGAAAGTACGCCATGGTGATTATGATGATGATGATGATAATCACGATGTTGCTGTGAAAGAATATGTGTTTTTTGGCGCGTTCTGCTGTTCCTAATTATTTTTATAACTTCATCAATTTCTATCTATCTATCTATCTATCTATCTATCTATCTATCTATCTATCTATCTATCTATCTATCTATCTATCTATCTATCTATCTATCTATCTATCTATCTATCTATCTATCTATCTATCTATCTATCTATCTATCTATCTATCTATCTATCTATCTATCTATCTATCTATTTCTTACTGATGAAAGGCTCGTTTTGAAAACTGACACCCAGCCACGCAAGAAAACAAGCCTCTGGTCCTTTTGAAGGTACGCTATGAGACAATTATGTCTCACTGAAGCGCCAGGGTAGTTAAAGAAACGACAATCTGAAGACGTTTCTCTTTTGACGCAGCATGGGAGCTAAGGTGTGTAAGCTGTACGCCTAAGCGTGTATAGACCGCGGAGGAGTGCGCCAAAGGTCCGGTCAGATTTTTACCTTTCAGTGTAAAGTACTTAAATGGAATGGATTAACTCCACACAGGAGCTAATATATCATTCGCAATGCAGGCGCACGAACTATTCGTGAGTACGAGCCTTGGCTTGTTGACTTCTCTATGCATTTCTTTTTTCTAATTTTTCAGTAATCGCTTGCTACACTCCGTTTCGTGCTTGTACGTATTTGGGAGCAACAACCATGTACAGCCTCCTACTGTGGGTCTCCCGCGTATTGCGTGTTGGAATAAAGAAGAAGATGCGCCTCGCTGCGGCTCCGTTCCTCGTTGCTGTTCGACACCGCGGTTCGATGCAATTCAGATACCGCGTCCATCACTTGTGGCTGGTGCAAGTGGTCGCGCCGCTGATGTACCATCGCTGTTCGGCCACCACTGAAACACCCACGAACGTGTCCGACGCGGCATGGCTCACCACGTCCAGTCCGCAGGCGATGGTGGGTTCGGTCATTCAATTCACGTGCTCGGCGCCAGTGTCCTGGGCGGCCAGCTTCCAGTGGTTCGTGGACGACGGGCTCGTCGAGGCGGACCAGTTCTCTCCCGACCGACCGTTCCGCATCGGCCTTCATCACGGCGAGGACCGCGCGTTGATGCCCGAAGAGCTCGAGTACACCGTGCTCGAGGTACGCGCCGACCGACCCAAAGTGGGCAGCGTCAGCTGCCTCGTCACCGCCAATGGCACCCGCGGCGTTGGGCAGCCACCAATGAAAATGTCTTCGCCGTACATAAGCTCGGACGGTGGCCGCCAGCTTCACTCTTCGCACAACGCCACCTGCGGCCGCCAGCGCAATTGCGTGGACGGGAATTCCAGCTGCTATTTTGATCTCGCCAGACAGGTATGCAAGGGCTGGCAGTGCAAAAAAAAATAATAATAATAAAGAAAACGCGATGAATCTCCTAACTATATGACCGAAACGCGTGCAGGTCTGTGCATTTGTTTGCCTTCAGCGGACGCAGGAATTAGTCATTAAAAAGGCAACGGTCAACCTTCTTCTCGGGGTATATAAGCGAGAAGATTTATACCGTGCAAAAAGTCTGAAGCAGTAACGTGAAGGACTTCATATTATTCAGAAAGACAACTTGAACAACGTTATCAGAGGCTTATGGGAAGATTATATAAACTTATAGGAAGGATTACAGAAAGATAAGGTCTTGATACAGTAACGGAGGAGATGCTCCGTTTGAATACATATTATAAATCAGCAATCCCAAACCATTGTCTATAGCGCGCATGGAAAAGACTATACAGGCCTGCCTGCTGTCGACAAACGTTGCAGTGAGGGCTTGTTGACTAATCAGCTGTACAACTTTGATGAAGTGCGAAACAACACACGGACACAAGAAGGTACATAAGGACGCCACACAGCGCCAATGGACACCCCATGCCACAAGGCGCTGTGTGGTGCCCTATGTGCCTTCTCGTGTCCATGTGTTGTCTCGCGCTACATAAAAAGCTGCTTGCTTCCCCGCGTTGACGCATACGCAGGTTCGCCGTTGCCTGTGCACTCGCGGCTACCCGTTCTACTCGGCGTCGCGTGGCTCGTGCCTGAAGCACTACACGGGCCTGGGCTCGCACTGCGTCACAGACCTCGACTGCAGGGACGAGCCGAACACCGTGTGCGGCTCCGCCGGTCTCTGTGTGTGCGCACCTTCGTGCAGCGGCGAGTACAGGTTGGGAGAGTGCGTGCGTGAGGTGCGTGGTCAACTACAATTAGTGAAATCGCCAACGGCATGAAGCAGTGGCGTAGGCAGAAATTTATTTCGGGGGGGGGGGGGGGGGGGGGGCGGGCACGTCCTTAATTCGAAGTGGGGGCCGCGCACGCAAGTGCGGTCGAGTGCCATTGTGCTCTGTGTCCCATAGCAGAAAGAAATTTCGAGAGGGGCACGTGCCCGGTGTGCCACCCCCTGACTACGCCACTGTGATTGAGTGATGAAACCAACAATGCAGCCAAAGAAGGTATAGGAGACATTATTTGTAGTATTTTAACTGTAGTTCAGTAATTAATATAAATACTACACTGCAGTTACAACTACAATATTGTGCCCTATACCTTCGTTGACTTCATTGTATGTAGGTTTCATTAAATTGTGTTCGTTCAACCACATGGAGCATGTTTCACGCGTGTTTTGGGTGCATTATACGTTCGTTCGGCATTGGTGCGGAGCCAAAGTAAAAAGAGTTGTTTTCACATGGTGTAAAACTGCAGACGTCGGCGGCGGACAACGTGACTGCCGAAGACACATCTGAAATACACTCCACTATAGTTGTCACACTTATATGCGAGATCATATCTTAACGTGAAAAAAAGATGTTTCAAAAGCCAGCGAAAATTCATACTTAAACGTCTTTATCACTGGCTTCACTCAACAATAACGCATTAACAAAACATAGACGTTTCGCTAGGTGGCATCTTCAGTGCACAAACAGGAGCAAAAGAGTGCACCGTCAATATTTTTAATTGTTTTGTAAGGCCATGTGATAACGTTGATTAGGTTGTGTCCAACGAAGAAAACGAGCCCTTGATCCTCCCTCCCACGGGAACCTGTGTATGAACGATATAAGCGGTGGTGTACTGGCATACTGCATTTACGCACACAATACCAGCACTGCTTGGCATATGCTGATATTCAATAAATGTCGGCTAGTGCTGGATAATGTAGGATATCTGCTATTACAACAGTAGCACCGTCTTTCAATCTCGAGCCAAGGCGTGAGTTCGTCATGCCTGACACGCTACGGCGTCATAATAAACTTAGAAGAGACTGGATGTAGGCCACTTGGTGATTCACAATCAGAAATGGTAACCGCAAAAACACACACGGTGTTCTCTCTTTCTGTGGTTTTGCGGTTACCTTTCCTAATCATAGTCAGAATAAATTTTTATGAAGCGGTGCCTTTATGTCATCCATAAATGGCATTTTTAGCCGCGCTGTGACCACTGTTCCGACTCGCAGGTGGGCCTTACGGAAACGTGCAGCGCGGACAGTATGTGCAGCGTGGAGCATTCGCACTGCAGCGACAACCTCACGTGCCAGTGCTACGAGGGGCGGCGCTTCGACGGCTCTAAATGCGTGCCCGAGGTGCGCAGCGAAGGCGTGCGGTTTCGCGCCGCTTTCTTCCTGCTCGCCGGCGTGTTCTGCCTCATCTCGCTGGGTGCCCTGGTCGGCACCGCGGTTGCGCGAGTCATGTGCCAGCTGGTACCGCTGAGGCACGGAACGCAGCACAGCAGGCAGCGCCGGCTCGTCGTCAGACTGCAGTGATGACGAGCCCCGCGTCGATACTATACGTTTGCGTCGCGTCAATATATACTTGTACTGGATGTATGCTGCAGGGGCGCTCACAATAAATGTGATAACAGACCGTTCTTTAGAAAAAGAATTGCTGTTAACGTATACCGCATTCAGCTCCCAAGCTGTGGTGGACAAACTGAGCATCATATCCTTAAACTAGCAATATAACATAAATGTTTGGGTCGAGAAAAGAATTCGACGGATGGGAATAAACGTGCGAAGAAGATTTCATCGATATTTACAAAACTCTCAATTGCATTATGCAAATGTCACTTCAATGATGGAAACACTTCTACGAAATAAATCCAATTACTTCAAACGTTTAACACAAAAGTGTTGTATGCCGGGGTCCACCGAGAATTGAAGTACGTCATTTCGGTCACGGATGTGACGTCAGTAAAAAGGCACGTGGGTGGCTCGAAAACAAATTAAGAAAAATCTTTACAGAGCTACCCGACCTGAGAATAGAACCCAGGCATTCTGCGTGGCAGCCAAGAGTTCTACTACAGAGTCACGCCACTCTTTGAAACTGACTTGGCGGGAAAAAAAACCTTACAAAGGCGTCATGTCGGACGAGGAGTCACGTTAACAGAAGTAATATTGCATGGCAGAAGCACAGAATCTCGCCAGGCGTCACACCATGTGAATTGCGTGACGACGCGTGGTTTAAAGCTTCCCATCCATTACAAAGGGGTTCAGCTATAATTCATAATCATCATCAGCCACAGCATGAACAAAGTGTGTGGCTACGTAGGATGCGCGTGTTGCCATACAGACGCGTAGTGGTTACATCGCAAAATGACGAATTATGGCGTAGTAGGTACTCCGCAACTGTACTTGCTGTATGCATCGTAGGTGAGTTCACAACGACCAGTGTCACACTGCGTTAATTGTATTTTTTAAGGTCCAACACAGTCGCAACTACCTCTATGGAAGCATGTTTCACTTTAATGATGTCAGCGACTCCTATGAAAGAGGAATCAACAATCATGCTTTTTACCACGTCTCACACCCTTTCCCTTGTGCCCAATCTGTGAATGGTGCAAGAGGGGTGCTTGCTCAACCATTAAGAAATCTTTAATTGTTTAACAGCAATTTTCTTTACAAAATTTTTCGTTCGTTTACTTCCCATTATAGTGTACTAGAACGATATTATTGTAGTACACTATACTTCCCATATTTTGTGCTGGTATTATAAATAATCAGAGATATATCGTAATGCCATCCGAATCCTTTATAATCACCCACACTGAGCATGCGGCATCAGTAAATAAAAAAAAAGAAACACTTGAACTCCAGCTTACGGCATATTTCTTCAGGTCCAACCAAACCACTCGATGAGTAGTTCTTCCGTAAAAAGTCTGAAAAATTTAATCACCCCATTAATCGCCCAAACGCCATAGTTGGTAGATTCAAGAAGGAAGGAAGCACAGTTAACTAGCAAACTTGGGTTACATTGAAGCCAAGATATTTAGACACCTTGGTACTGTGCGTTCAACACAAGGACGACTCTGATGCCGTTACTGCTTCTGTCCAAGGAACAAAGCGTACACGGTTGTAATTTGTAATCTTCAAAATATTTTTATCGTAGTGCCAGAAATTCTTTACTTCGTAAATCTACAGACACTATTGTTATTTTACGGTTAACCGTTCATCTGTATGGTTCGACTGCCCCATTGCACAACGCTTGTAGTTTCTCCTCTGTCTGTTTTCTCTTTATTCTCCATTTTTACCATTTCGTAATACTTTAAGATATTAAATGAAAGTTCAGCGAGCTCTATTCTTGTCCTGTTCCTCACCCCCTCGAAGACCAAATTGTAGAAACATCATCGCCGTCGTTGGACAATCGATCATGGGACAATCGATCCATTCTTGCTCACTTGCCGGCGTTTTTCCTTCATTGGGAAAAGAGCCCTTCGAATTACAGTGCAGTGACTCGGTATGCCATTTGTTGTCCCTGCAATGCTGTCTTTCGAAGCTGCCGTGCTGGGACACTCGAAGAGGCTTAGCTATGCGCACTGCCGTGGAGAAATCCACTTCCGAATCAAATTGCTTTAACTGTTAAATTCATCGATCATAACATTTCGCACATCCTGCTCTCTAATTATTTGTCTTTCTTTCCTTTTAAGTACTTAATGAAAATGGCTGATTGATAATATTGATATTAATAAAAAAATCGCAGTTTCACCGCAAGGGCGAAGTAATGAATGCGATAGCAACAAATTGTAATGTTATACGAAGTAAGGCTGGCAGCTAACTCTTTTGGATCCGGTTTCGCGTAACTCTACAAAACGCTGGTGTAAGAGAATACCACCGCTCCAGGGAGAAAAGCGGATTTCGCACAGTCTCTTCGCGTTGAGAGCGCAGCACGTAGAAGAGTATACGAGGCCGCCTGCTGATGCCTGCCGAGATAGCGCCAGCGCAAGCGATCACAACCGTGCCCTTAGAATCAAAGTTCACAGTTGCTGCTCAAGCGAAACATCCCTTCCCCCCACCCCCGCCTTTCTTCATACTCCTTCAAGACGGGCGGGGCGTTTCCTGTCTGCTTGAACAGCAATCAACAGCAGGCCTCGCACTCGGGGTGATGTCACCGCGTGCGCCCTCCGTGCGACGGAGATGAGTCGGCTCGGTTCATTTCTCCTTCAGCCGCGTTCGTCGTCCCCGCTCGCGCGCTCTTACCCGCGCGTAGAACATACGACGTGCGGGGGATGTTATCGATTTGGGCTTTACACGGAACATGACGGCGACGGCAAAGCCGACGGCAAAAACCCGTCGAGAGTGTCCATATAATTGCGACCGCGATAAAACTTCGTTCTAATTGATTTCAAAAGTTCCAGAATAAATAGAGATTTTAAAATTCTATCTCTATTCGCCCGGTTCTTGACCTATCCCACTGAGTGGGTAGGTGCCAATATTCCTAGTATCAGCGTTGTCGTTGTCATCGTCGTTATCATCATCATTATCATCATCACCACCACAACATCAGCTCATGTGTCGAAATACAGAGGTTCGATCATACGTTTCTACCCAGAACGAGGCGAGACCACGCAAAAGCAAAGAGCCTGGAATGATGCAAAGAATGAGCATTTAAAATAGAAAGTAAGCATGGCAGGGACTTCTTCCACGGAAAAGCCCGGTACACGTTCTACTTTCTGGCCCCCCTTTCTGGAACCCCATGTTATATTCACGCGACACAGCGCAAAGGCGGAGATGGGAGAAAAGAAGAAGAAGAAGCAGCTGTTGTCGCAGTGGTTGCACTTTTCGTTTGTACGCAGAACGAAGCTGAACGAAAGAATGGCTCCACCCGTTCCACCACGCGCTGTGTACCTTATGGTTCTCGCCTCACTGGGGGCCCTCTGCGACGGACAGAAGGACGAGGAGACCGAGGTTCACATCTCGGCTCAGGAGGACGTCGTGTACGTGGGCGACGACGTGAGCTTCGTGTGCACCGTGCGCGCCAGCGACGCCTCCAAGTCGGTCGTGAGCTGGTTCATGTACGACCAGGACGTCACCGGGGAGCCGTTCACCGTCGTCAAGACGTCGCAGGGCGCTGGCAACACCTACAGCAGCACGTTGACCATCAAGAAGGCTCAGTTCAACTACACGAGTATGGTGCGATGCAAGGTTTGTTATCCCCTCTTTTGGATTTATCTTCGTTTTGCGAATGATAGTTCTTGGGTTAAAGAATGGAACCGAATGAGTTTGTTCGTTTGTCCATTCGCGATAATCGCTTCTTTTGTCGTCAAAAGATTTAAGGGCTGTGATTTGGGCTTCTTCATATACGTCATCACGAAAGTTGTTATAGTGCCACGCAGCTATTGGCCGCGAGATCTTGGAGTGGCGCCCTCTCGCGCGTGACGTCAGAGCGGGGGCTCCGCTCTCAACCGCGCTGCAGCAGCCGCTGCTCCTGTATGCGGATCATCTGCTTCAGGCGGGAACTTTGTCGAACGAACAGCCTCGCGACGGTCAACTAACGCCTGCAACGAATGTTTTCGAGTGTAATCTTGAACTTGTTTTAGTTGCGGCCCAATCGACAGGGCCAAGAAATCCCCCGGATGGTCGACGAGTGCGCCGATGCCACCGGTCGCATTGCTGGTTAGAAAGTGAAAGTATGTGTGAGTGTTCTCGCTCGTTATCTTGTTTCCGCCGTACGATACTGATTAGTTTGGGTGGTGCTTTCGATATTTCAGTAAGCGTGCCCTTCTACAGCATCAACAAGTATGTGGATAAAGCTTGTGAAAGGTAGCGGTGCCTCATCGAGGGTGAGGCAGTGTACGACGCAGGCCACGTTGTTGAATGCGCGTTCGAGGCCGTCAACGGAGATCGCATCACCGCCGCTGCTTTCGTCCTGCAAACAAGTGCGCAAGTGCCGCCTTGTTGCACACCCCCCTGCCGATGCCCATGATCGCAGTTTGTCCCGTAATGTTGGTTCAGTGAGAACGATATTACGTCGTAGTTCCTATAATACCGCACAAGGCCGTCGCATGAGTATTAGAATATAACAAATAGTTAATCGCTGATTATACCACGCACAGGGCCACAGAGATTAACGTGGCAAAGGAAAGATGGGTCCAGTTTCACGCCACGCAGCCTAACAAAAAGCTTAAAGAACTCCGCTTTTTAAAAAGCGTCTGCACTGCCTCAGGTGACAACTTTTAGAGAATGTGCACTAAACAGTGGCAACAGGTTTCGCTTATGACATTATGATAAGCAGTCCGCTAGGCGCACGCTTGCCTTCACAAGTAAAATACGTATGTACACCATCCAAATGCAGCCGTAGTCTCGGACATCCTGCGCCGCTCAGCTGAGCTCACGAGGCGCGCTTTCCTGCGAGGCGATTCGGAGGCCGCGTCGTCGGCTCTTTGTCTAGGGGCCTTCGCGGCAGGTTGTGGGACGGCACCACACCTGGTGTAAGTCGCCTATGCTTATAGCCTGCGTGCAATAAACGCCTTAAGTATTGGCGGGGCTCTTAAGCACGGTCACAAGCTTACCTAAGAGTCGCGCGTACGGTGGGTAGCAGAAGTCGCTGTCCGCGAAGTGCTTGCTGCACACAGTCGATGAAGGCGTGGGGCGCTAAAGCTTCCCCTTCTGAGCTTGCGATGCACTTCTTCTTCAGCTTTGGGTCCTTAGGGTAGTTGTGAAAGCTAACGCCTTTTTCACGAGCGGACGAAGTACACTGAGGCACAGAGCAGTACTTCACCATTGCGCAGCACTCGCCGCGGTGACAAGCGGCCGCATTTCTAAAGAACAAAGAGTTGTAGTTCTAAATGAACGTTAAAGGCAGTCCCACGGTTGTTCGAACAGCGTCAGTAGCCACCATACGCAACATAACCAATTGAACTGCTTTTTTGTTGAGATTTACCACAACGGTGGTTTCAACACGGCGCCGGGCCTACGTAGCAGACGAAAGCGCGCGAATCCCCGCTCTGACGTCATACAGGCGCCGTTCGCAGCGCCGCCATCGGTCGCACACCAGGCCAATAGTACTTGCAAAAAACAAGACGCGCACATACACTTCCAAGAGCGCTGTAAGATAACATTGTTGAAAAATAACAACAGCGTTACCAAATAACTGATAGGTTGTTATCGGGGTTTGGGGCTATTTTATATTGTGCTCATTTGGGGATGTTTGAATTTGGCACATACTTTTTCTGCCCCTGTGGGAACCTGACAGCTCTTTTAAAGCTATTGTTTCAGCGACAGCTTTTCCTGCAGGACGCGGATGCTGTTGTGCATGAATGCCGTAGTTGTATAATCGTGATTAAACTTCATTGATTGATTGATTGATTGATTGATTGATTGATTGATTGATTGATTGATTGATTGATTGATTGATTGATTGATTGATTGATTGATTGATTGATCGATCGCAGGTGCGACTCGACGAGGACCGGGTCTTCCACCTGAGCACGCCCATGACCATCACGCAGCGGCTGGAGGGCGGCAAGAAGCTCATCGGCGAGCCCTGTGTCACGAGCGTCGAGTGCGAGCTCGAGCACAGCACGTGCAAGGAGCCCGCGTCCGGCGGCGGCGCGACCGTCTGCCAGTGCGACGACGCGCACCCGGTCTACTCGAGCCTGGAGATGCGCTGCCTCGAGCTGGCCAAGTTGGAGCAGCCGTGCGTGGACAGCGCGCAGTGCGCGGGCGCCGACAACGGGTCGCAGTGCGAGGAGCACGTGTGCCGTTGCCGCACGGGCTTCAGCGCCGAGTCCGGCCACTGCGTGGCCAAGTCGGACGCGTCGACGTGCCAGTCCACCAGCGCCTGCCTGGACGGCAACGCCGAGTGCGTCGAAGGGCGCTGCGTCTGCAAGGCGGGCTACGTGCTCAACCCGGGCAGCCGCAAGTGCGAGGACAGCGGCGAGCAGGAGTTCCAGCTCGCCATCATCGGAGTGTCGGCCGTCGCCATCTTGCTCGTGCTGAGCGGCGTCACGGCCGCCTGCTACATGATGAACAAGCGCAAGGAGGCCGCCGGCACCCGATACTAACTTTTCGGGACATTTTGCTCGGCAGTTCCTGCGGAGCGTCGCCCCACATAGCGACAGCAAGGTTTGCTGTTGCGTCTTCGCGCTGCGCATTTAAAACGGCGGTAGCGTTTTATGCGAACTGTTTCACTTGGTGCATTAAATAACGAAACGTTGTGGCACGCCAGAAGATGGGGTGACATAAACCTGCGTTGCCTTGCGGTTGTTTATCAATTACGTGCACCTGAGCGCAGCGGTTGCTCATGAGAACAGCCAGAGCCTTTAAACTGTTCCACAACTATAAAACTCAAGTATTAGTGGGGAAGAGCGTGAATGTTTCGTAGTTCATCGGCCCTGATGATTTTCCAGATTTCAGAGATGTTCATCATAAAAGAAGGTAGGTGTGCAAACACGGACGCAAGGGAAGATATCAAGACGACATAAACAGACACGAAAACTTAATAGAAAACGCATTAGAAACAAGCGTGCCATAGGTATTCCCTGCATCCATGGATTATCTCTAAGACTAAGGAAGCAGGAGTACGTAGGAGTTAATGTTGTTTTTACGGCTGCCAATAAACTATAGGCAAGATATGCCCTGCCATGCAGAGAAAGAATGAGGAAGTAATAGATAAAAGTCGGACTGACATGCGATTCGTAAACCACACGAAGAAACTAATTGCCTTACATGTGTGCACTGGTATATATAAAAAGTTCCTTCTACGTAGGGCAGACGGGCCCCTGTGTGTTAATCAGATTAATGGAGCATAAGAGGTCGTTGACCGGAGGTTGCATATAATCTATCTTTACATTGTTGACAGTGTAAATGCACGCCTACGTTCGATGAATGTGCAGCGTTGCACAGGTACAAGAATGAACAAACGCGTCTAATGGTCAAGGTATAGCCTACCGATAACAATGGTAGCGAACGCGCAAGGCAATCGTCGATTAACTTGTAGAAAAATGAATCGAAATGCCTGACTATAATTATCTCCGGCGTAGAACCCGACGTGTGCTTATGAACCGGTGGCGCTCCATGCCTACGCGCAGACAACTTTTTGTATCTTCTTTTTTTTCCGCCGCAGTGCGCCTTTTGAGTTAATAATCCGCGTTTGTGTTTTCTTGATACTCTTCTCTTGTGTCCGTGTTTGTACGCCTAACTTCTTTTATCAAGAATCCGTGCTAACTAGCTCAATTTTTACGTTCTTAACACATGTTTTGACGGGACTGCACCATCAGCGCCTTTAACAATGTCATTAAACAAACGTCACTGAACGAATCCAAAGCAGCAGTGAGTTCGAGCATGCTTGAATAACAATCAGTTTGCATCGTGTGTTTCGTTAGCCGTGCGTCAACAGTTATACTGGGCGTATGAAGTGCGGTCCTTGAACTTCTGCGTTTCTTGAGCAGAATCTTTCGCTGACATCTCCTCGTCTTAACGTCACGTTGCAGAGACACCGAATAAAACTGTTGAAACTCGCTTGCCTCGAACTTGAGGCTTAGAACTGCCTTCCGCGTGAGCGTGACCAAAGCTCGCGTGAAACAAGAGACTACAAAAAAATTGTGTACAGTCATTCCTGTACATTTTATCACTTTACTCGAGTGCCTCTTTCCTGTGCGCGTCTGGTAACTCGAATATCTTATGACGACTGAGGTCCCCACTCACATCGCTCAGCGTTCTGCGCCGCACGAAGGCGTTCATATTTGGCGCCGGCAGTCGACACTTATTTAATACAGCAAAAAAAGAAGAGAGAGAGAGAGAGTGAAAAAAATCAGGAGCTCTTGCTTTGTCGGGAAAACGGGGGCAAGCGAAGCCTGGCGTGTGTGTGCCTGTCGAACTACTTTATTTCTATCGCATTGCGTAATGCTCCCTCCTGACTGTTTCCTTCCTCCAGGCCGGGGAATCGTACCTTCATTCACTTGCTTAGCAGCGCAACGCTTCAGTTGCTACAGGCAACAACGACGGTCGTGCGTTCATACCCAGGCAACAATGAAATCTACAAACGTGAAATGACAAGTGTCGCCGATAAAAGATCAGACTTCCATATAAGAAAGGGCAGATCGCCGACAAGCCCAAGAATCGAGAGAGCATAAATTATTGAAAAACGGCTCGTACGAATACGCACGCGACCGGCGCGCCTTCGAGGGCAGCATTTCTGTACGTTCGCCGGCGCTAGGTCTTTCGGGTACGACGCCGATTTGATCACCTGCAACGCCACCACCAAAATCTAGCTCGATAACAAGCCTCGCTGAAAAGAGAAACGAAAAAAAAACGGTGGGACGATCTGTATTTGCACGTCTTGCAGAAGGCAGGATGACCACTAATAAGTGAGCGCACTCGTTCGAGCGCGAACCTTTGTGTTCGGGCACGCAAGTTAAGAGAAGAAAGCTTAACTGTAATTTCTTAGCGCTGTCGTAGGCCCATTATATTCGTCTTCATGACACGTGATCATAACTTGGAACGTTCAATGCATGGGAAAGCGTAGCTTTAACAACTAGCCGCGATGACGCATTTGTGCGCATGTTATAAAGGTTCGTTCCGTTAAAGGTGCACGCAGCAGAGAGAAGAAAAAAGACCAAGCGCATTTATTATTTTTTTTCATCACTTCATCACTTTCTTATGCACATAAGCAAAATATTCATAATTTCTGTCGCTCCTTTTAGCCGCGAACTTATGCTCCGCTTGTTGCGAATATAAATCGCGGTCACTATTTATTTATGATTACGAATGAAGTAACTAACACGTATTTTAACTGACGTCAACGTAAGTCATATTATTGTACGATTCGTCGCTTCCAAGTTCCCCTATGCTTCTGGAGATTAGGCGGTCGAGATAAAGCACAGTTTTTCACTCTGATAGCTGCACAACAGCATATCGGCCTTGATGAGATCAGTACGCCTCCTATAAAGATGCCCTATGTAAATGAAGGTGAAAGAAACTGCGCGCCCGCAGTTCCAGAGAAAACAAAAAATTGTGTCCTCTTTCTTTTCGTTTTCTTTCTTTTACTAAGCCAGGGATGATGAGGGGGGAGAGGGGAAGAGTTGTAAATGGTCTGTGAATTCGCACTTTTTTTTTCGATGCTCGGCTCTTAACCAGTAGCACGGGTTTGGTCCCGGCCGCGGCGGCCGCACTTTGATGAAGGCGAAATGCTAGATAATATATTATTATCTCGGGTTTAACGTCCCAAAACCATGATATGATTATGAGAGACGCCGTAGTGGAGGGCTCCGGAAATTTCGACCACCTGGGGTTCTTTAACGTGCACCTAAATCTAAGTGCACAGGCCTCAAACATTTTCCCCTCCATCGAAAATGCAGCCGCCGCGGCCGGCATTCGATCCCGCAACCTTCGGGTCAGCAGTGGAGCGCCATAACCACTAGACCACCGTGGCGGGGCAGCGAAATGCTAGAGGCCCGTGTACTGGGCGATGTCAGCGAACGTTAAAGAACCCCGGGTAGTCGAAATCACCCGGAGTCCTTTGCTAGGGTGTGTACCTCATAATCGTATCGCAGTTTTGGCACGTAAAACCCAAGAAATTGATTCGCACAATTTGGAAACTCACCAGTTTCGAAGGCCGAAGGTCACGGGACCTAATCACGGCCGCGGCGGGCGAATTTTCGATGGAGGCGAAAATGCTCGAGGCCCGTGTATACTTAGATTTAGGTGCACGTTAAAGAACCCCAGGTGGTCAAAATTTCCGGAGCCCTCCACTACGGCGTCCCTCATAATCACACCGTGATTTCGGGACGTTAAACCCAACCATTAAAAAAAAAAATCGGGCAGATCCCACGTACCGTGGGAGTCGATGTTATGCGAAGCATGCGGAGGAAAAGTGACTGTGGCGTAAGATTTTTTTTTTTTTTACTGAGCGACAGGTTACAAAATGACGCTACAGATTTGTATAAATTTTATACGCACACATGTGTGTTGAAGAGCCGCATATGCGTTATATAACCTGTTGTTTACGGTTGGGTAACGCCACCAATGGCAACGTGGGTATCACCAACACCAGAAGCCGTAAGCTGATATCTAGTGCTTATACGTGTCCCGAGAACGCACGCACGTTTCGCGAACCCATGTGCATGTGCGGAAGAAGTTTTTGACAGTTCACTTTACGGCGCAGTTCACTTTGACTTTACGGCGCAGTGCACTTTACGGCGCGGTGATGTGAATATCATATATGTGACTTTCGTTAATGCATTCCTCTGGGATCGAGCAATGCTTCAATATAGCTTGCTGAATCATAGGAATACAAGCGTAATGTTTATTAGACTGCTATAAAAGCGGAGCCAACACTGGAACCACAGATGTTAATCCGATATGATGCATGTGTCGTAGGAGTACACATCGTAGGAGTATCATGTAGTGTTCATTGCTTTCTTGTAAAATTAGATAGCAAGCACCACTACCACAATTGACGCTGCACCGTTATTACGCCTGCGTAGGCTGTTTTCCAAACCAGTTGATAGACCTGGCGTGGCTTAGTGGTAGAATACCTGATTGCCAAGCAGAATGCTTGGGTTCGATTCCTGCTGGGATCCTAATTTTCATTCTTTCCATTCGTCGAGTCAACGCTGCCAATTCTGGTTTTCCTCAACGCTATAGCATTTCAGTTACCAATGTCTGTTCTTGCCGTTCCTGGGTAGATATAAACTGTCAATCACCTGTGGCGCATACCCGTACACCGCGGCCCGTAGTAAAGGGGTATGTGCCACACGTGTCTAGTGGAAAGGGTTTGATGACGTAAGCGATAGGATTTTCACGATATTCATGTCACGACCCGACAGTCATATTCGTCAAACCCTCTTACCCACCCATGCCAATTTTGGTCTACACCAAGTTAAGGAGGCGATCATGAGAGCACCCAGACGTAGGCGGCTAGATAGATAGATAGATAGATAGATAGATAGATAGATAGATAGAAACGCTCAAAGTGCCAAAGGTTCGCTAAGAAATGCTTCGCATTTAAAAATATATATCCGAAGGATGCGTGGACGCTACGGAAGCATGCGCAAGCCTGCGAACGCCAGCTAGGTGGTTACGCTAAAGCTGATCGATAAAAGTAAAGCACGTGATAATGACATCATGAGCGAGATTGGTAAAAAGGCCAACGCCGATGAGGGCACAGGTCAGAGCGGCAAGCGATCGACGAGGAACACAACGCGCGCGTTTACGCACCAGCGACAAGCAACTGCCCGCTCGAATAGGATGTCTGTTCGCCATCGTGCCGCCATGATCTGGCTGCTGCTGACATTCCTCGGAGGTAGGCATATTCCCTATAGTTACCAGCGTGCCGACACTTTTTCGAGCTTTTCACCGCGAACGTGTTGCCTTTCTTCTTTTCCAGCAGTGGCTTCCGGGCAAAACTTCACATCGACGAGTCCTCCGGTCTACAACGAAACGGCGACACTACCGCGCAAACTTGACAGCGCCTTCGAGGTGCCTTCGAGCTCCTATTCACCAACTGCAACTGCCCAAGCCAAGACAGTGACAGCAGTGCATCCTTCAAAAAGCAGCCAATTCGTAAAGCTTACCAAGCCTCCCGCTATGGCCACGACTACGCGGCATACCGTCACCCAGCAGGCTACAGAGACAGCGCTCCCGGGAACATTTGTGATGCCGTCAGTTGATGGCCTGATGGGAGGCGGAATTCGTTCTTCAATGGAAAGCAAGGCAACTACAGTCGAAGACCGCACTGTTCACACGCCCGCACTAGCGTACGAAGACTCTTTCACGGATGACACGCACAAACCTAGCACTACCACTACAACGCCCGCTCAGTCATCGACAGACTCGCATACGAGCGTGACTGAAGGCTTCTCCGCGACCATGACTTCGACAGCCGCCGCTTCAACAACCAGTACCGGGCCTCAGCAGGAAGATGACATCTCGTACCTCGCAAGCCTCTTTCCGGACCTGGACCTCTTCGAAGACTCCACGCCTGAGGGCGTCGCTTCAACGCTCCCCTCGGTGCCAACGACGGCGCCAGCCGCGGACTCATCCACAATCCAAAAGCCGAGCGGCTACAACATGAGCCGGGAACGTTACTGCATCGCGGCCAGGTACTGCTACATGGAGCTGAACGAACGCTGCGTCATGCGGCACATGAAGAGCGTGTGCGGCTGTGGTCGAGCCTTCTACAGGAACCCGGAAACGCTCGTTTGCGAACGTGAGTACTTCTCAGTCTTGCGTTCCTATTGCTTCCGAGCCATTTTCAGCTCTTAATGTAAAATTGCTAATGCATCTGGAGGTTTCGATGTTTTTTTAATGGGCTGATGTAAAGGTATCGACCAGCTAATTTGCCGCTGCCTGCTTCATTACTCAGCTCGGTCAACTTGTCTTCTGTACTCGGAGAGCTGCAGCTCGACTTAAACTAATACACAGGTAGACATAAACGGCGCTCGTCCGTGTCTCCTGTCGTCTATTGTCTTCTGTCACCGCTCCACCTAAGCTTTACCGCGTGTTCACATGTAACGTTTTCTTTCGTCCCGTCCTTCACTGCTCTACCTTGCCTATTCGCAGGGAAGCTGCCGCTGCTCGTCTCTCTGGAGCTTCCGGAACACTCGTACGTGCAGGAAGTCGCCGACAAGAAGACCCTCGAGTTCAAGGCGTACGAGTCGGCCGCCCAGCACTTGGTAAGGGAAGAGGCCGAACCCTTGGCCTTCCCTCCTCTCGCCCGCTACGAGCCAGAGGACCAGGACTTCTGGAAGTTTTACAGCACTGAACCCGCTCCCAACGCCACGGAAGCGACGACGACCGCTTCTGCGTTAACTAGCCAGGCTTCCTAGACAAAAGGCCTACCCCATTCTTCTTTCCGCACTTGGCGAGCTCCTAGAGCTGCCGCCGTGAATGAGAAATAAAATTTCTGCTTATACGTGCTACATTTATCAATGCTGCTATGAGCTGTCCTCTCCTTTTGACGACGAACAATATGCGAGTTCATGAAAAGTTCCTAATCCTAAGAACTCGTGATACACATTTATCCTAGCCAAGCGCTCCCTATTTCCTTCGCAGATTTGGGGTCTGGTGAAAAGCTCCAAAGTCCTCTCCGGCACAGTCATAGACATCGAAATCACGGGCTTCCGACCTGGGCTCTTGGTGCGCAGTAGGCTCGTCGTCATGTTGTCCCTGGTACACAAGCTCGCCGGCAATGTGTCTGGAGCCGTAGACGAGGAGATTCGGAAGTCCATCGCGGGGCACAACTCGTCCGGGCTCTTCCTGCGGACCGGAAACATGAGGACTGTGGCCGCTGACGTAGGCAAGTTCACGTTGTACGAGGCAATTCCTATTGTCGTAATGCTTGAACTTCCTTAAACGGCCAGAATCGAATTTCTTCGTGTTACCTAAAGTGACCAATAGGAATAGCTCGTCAGGCAGCATTAGTAAATTGGACTCTGTAATTGAGTAAGCTGTCACCCTTGCCTAGATAGCAAGCTTGGTAATCCATAAGACGTGAATTTTGGCAGCAGCTATAGTTCAGAACTCGACTAAACGTAGTTAGGTTCGCTGGCAATGAGTGAGTGTAGCTGCTGTAAACTGACATACTTTCTTACATCAATGCTAATGCAAACGATTGAGCGAGAAATTACAAAACTGCTTCTCGGCGATGTGATAAGCAGCTGGCGGCCTCGGTGCAACGGGTGTGCTTGATGTAGTACATCGCGGATATTCTTGGGCTTTAAATGCGGTGGCCATATTCGGGCACTGAGAATTGTTTGAGACGGAGATGTGGGATGTAGATGGATAACATGACCAAAGTATGCTATGGGCAAGGTATTCCAAAAGGACTTCTTTTTGGGCGAGTTGGTGCTTGCAATGCTTAAGTACACTTGACTGTGGCGCAAAATACATTTCGTGAAAAAAAGGAGGAGGGGGGGTGGAGGAAAGAGCAGAAAGTGAAGCGCCAACTACCAACTGTTTAATGGCACTCTGAGAAACGTACAGGGAAAAAACACTTTCCACGCACGCATGAAGAACCAACGTATGTCGTGGAGCGACATTGTCAAGGTAACATGTTATCGAGAGAGCGCATTTCTGAGGAATACAAAGTTATAGATGTGTCACTGACACAATAAGACCCTTTCTTTTTTATATAGAAGGCTTCCAGCAACTCTCTAGCTGTCTGTTTGCTACTTTTGCCGAGAATCGGCACTTGCGCAAAGCATGGTACACAATGGCAGGCGTTGCAATGCGCGGGAAGATGCGCATGATCTCTCTTACCTGTGCTGTTAGCATACTCTGTCTGTCGTTAACGCAACGTCCCGTTTTCCCGATGTAGGACTTGCCGCAGCTTAGGGGTATCTCACAGACCACCCCTTGTGCACAACGCCTGAGAGTCGAGCTCTTCGCTGTTTCAGGGTGTGTGCCGTTCAGTGTAATCGGGGAGGAAACACGTACTTTCTGCGACGCAGTTGTTACCAGTTATCTTGCCTCTTCCCCGGTTACACTGAACAGCACAACTTGAAGCAGCGAAGAGCTGAGCCTTGAAGGTTCCGTGAGCCGGAAGTGCTGTAGCAGACGACGCGCAGTTTTGCCATCCACCTATTGAGCCAACTTATTGGGAGCTGAAAAAAGACCCGGATGCCGTATCGGGTAGTCACCTTTTTAAGGTTATGGCTCACACGATGCACATAAGGGTATACCTCTGGCTTAACCCGCTCCCTTTCCTTCGAGTGGCATTTGCACTGGCAGCGCTGGCTTTAAACTTCTGCAGCAGCGGACTCAACCACGGAACTTACGACAGATTGAGGGAAGCCAGCTTTGGAAAGTCTTTCAAGCAAAAACTAGCCTGTATAAAATGCTCACATGATCTGCGCAAGGCCAACTCCAAGCAAAGCAGAGGTTACACGATTGTCTTCGAGTGCGCCGAGTCGTACTATAACAATTTCTTACATCGTGGGAGGTACGCACAACAAATATGATCACTCAAGGTCATTAGGTTAAGGTCTAAAAACTGCAACGAACTGTCCTTCAGATGCTCATTAGTGAACGTAAGACCAGTAGCAGGGCAAGCATCACAGGGCAAGGCAAAGGGCATCTATTGTCAACAACTGAGAAATCATCGACGCATCTAAAAACTTTGAGAAGTAAAAGCACTTTATAGTGCGTGGTAAAAATACGATAAAAAGCGCTTGCGCAAAGCATGGCGTAAGTGCTGATTCTCGGCAAAAGCAGCAAACAAACTCGAAGCCTTCGATATCAAAAAGAAAGTCTTGTGTCAGTGACACATCGATTACCTTGTATTCCTCAGAAATGCGCTCTCTCGATAACATGTTACCTTGACTATGTCGCTCCGCGTCATCGGTTGGCTCTTCACGCATGCGCGGAAAGTGTTCTTTTTTCCTGTACGTTTCTCGGAGTGTCATTAAACAGTTGGTAGTTGGCGCTTCACTTTTCTCCCCCCCCCCTTTTCACGAAATGCATTTTGCGTAAGTCTAGTGTACCTAAGCATTGCTATGGGTGCTAAGGCAATCATCAAAGTGAAGGCGCGCTTGCACGTGTTTCGAGCTAGGTGAGCAGGAACAATCTGGGGACACCCATTTGGTTAACTTGAAGTTTCAGGCCACTGTTAGTGTGCAGATATTTATTCAAGAGCGGTTATTGCTGTGCCGGTCAGACCTCGCGTAGCCTTGTCAAGGGGACACTTGCTTTTGCGGCCTGAAAATATTTTCTTGGAAGCAAGCTTGGGCTCTACTTCATGAAAGGGTTATGTTGAGAGCAACTAAGTACCAGTGTACAGGTGGAAGGCGTTTTATCGTTCGATTAAAACATGTTCTAAGGTGGTGCATTGTGGTTTGGTATTTGTCAAACACGCTTGCTAAAGACGACTGACAGCTGAAATGCTGGAAAAACCACTTTTATGAACGCTAACACGAGATGAAAAAAAAAATAGGACATTTACCTCGAAATTGAAAGCTGACGTAATAAAAAAAACCCCATCGGGACCTGAATATATGCAATGTGTGATTTTTATCTAATACTTCAGGGCATATGATGTGTTCAGCGGTTAGTAGCTATAATGTTATTGGCGTCAAATGAAACGCGAACAGCGGCAAGCATTCGCAGTGGCATAGTGCGCGCCGTCCAGTCATCACCATGGAAAGGTGCGCATATGCTCAGTGCTGCCGAACAGGGTGCGCGCACTTGTCCATTGTGGTGACTGGACGGCGCGCACTACGCCATTGCGAATGCCTGCCGCTGTTCGCGTCTCATTTGACGCCGATAGTACGTGTCGGGTTCATGGAATAGTGGTAACCAACCTCCCTGTGTCTCGTGTTGCAGCCGTTAACCCGTGCGAGGACCGCGACTCTAACTACTGTAGCCCTTACGCCATCTGTACTTACCGGAAGCAGGACTACGGCATGAGCTGCCGCTGTCTACCTGGCTACGAGGACGTGTCTCCAGACACCGGACACCATCCCGGAGAACTCTGCTTTTGTGAGTGACGCACGAGGAGTCGTAACTTTGTGACGCTATACCTGAGCGTGGAGCGACAAGTGACTTGAAACTATTTTACCCTTCACGCAGCCATATGCGAGCCCGGTCACTGCCAGAACAACGGCACGTGCAAGAGCTTCGGTTTTGGAATAGAGTGCGAGTGAGTTACAGCATCCGGCTCCCGCCTGTGACCCTCTAGTGTACATCGAAACTCGACTCTGTTTACGAAGTACCATTCGTGAAGCTCAACGTTTGGCCATTCGCTATGCATGTTGTCTGTGTAGCCTTAACAAGAATTCGCGGAAGCGTAGAACGCGCATTGACAGTGGCGGATCGCTGCGATGTGATACCGTATGCATGCATCTAAAATACAAATGCTAACGCGCCGCGTCAATTTTCAGTAGTGTTCTGATGTAAAGAAGGCTGATGGCACCCCGATTGCCTTTACGCCGAGAGTTGCCTGCCTAATATGACGTGACTTGGGTTACCGTCAATAAATAAGCAGTAATGCTAAAAACGGTAAACGTTGCCATTATATAGCGTACTAACCACCATGACTGTTCCTTAGTAGAGAAATCATCCCACAGACTAAGCGTATGCTGTTACTGCAATTGTCATGTTTGATTTCCTTTTATCAGCATCTAATTTCCAAATTTTCTTTTCTCGTCTTTACAGGTGTCGAGACTGGTACGTCGGAAATCGATGCCAATTCCAAATGAAGCGTAAGTCGAGTTGCGCCCACGGTTTCGTGATCAGCTTATAACAGACACGCATCTTATCCTGCAGGAATAATAGTGATCATGGTGGTTGTAGCAGCGGTGCTCCTCACGGCTGTAGGAGTTACATTTCACAAGTACTGGAAGAAAGGGTATGTCGCATCGTTCAACAGAATACGAATTCATCCTTTTGTAGTGCCTTGGGACCTAAAGTTAAGACACCTGTCACAAGCACTTTAAATGACCACCACATTAGAATCCCCGCTGCTTCTGGTCATCTGCAATGTGAACGTATACCTTCCTGATATTGCCAAAGAATAAACCCAATGTTTATACGTTATGACTAGGTAAACTTGTTAGCTTGCACAGGCATATGTCTGTTTTATTGGGCAAGACATCCAGGCGATGCCGGATACTCTTAAAGTAGTTGACTGCTCTTCCGTTAGCAGAGCGGCCTTCGTCCTTTACTACAGTGCGCATTTCAAGCTAGCAGCAGAAAGTAGTGTGTTCAGTGATAGCCGAGAAAGTGTCCAGGTAAATCTATTTAAAGGTCCACCGTCTACTGCGACCGTCCTGTTCTTGACATATCCAGGAGCTAATAATCCACGCTGGAGAATGTGGAGGCGCTTTGGGGTGGTAGATGCCGATGGTGTACGGAATATAAGCGTTGCGATGTCTGCTGTAGTCCAAGGTTAGTGTACTCGGGCTATCAAAAGAAATGCGAACAGCGCGGCGCTCCGCTGTTAGCATGTTTTAACGCTGTCGCGTTAAAGGGCTCGTTTTTTGTAGTGCTCTTACCTTGGTAGTAATAAAAAGATGCTAGAGTATTCCTCAGTTGTATCACGGGTGACTAGTGTCCTTTTATTACGAGCCAGGTTATAAGCGCTTGAAAAACGCGAACAGCGGAGCACGTAGACGCCGCACTGTTCGTGATGTTTTTATCGCGCATCTACATTGGCTGGGAGGGACCGAAAATATGTGCAGGAGTGCGACCAAAAGATATGCATAGCCTGTATAATTTGCAACTGTGTTTACGCCACAGGTACTGTCGGCCGCAAAAGTTTGCGGGATCTGCAGCGCGTGGCGGAGCGAGGGAAAACTGCATTGCTGCGTCACCTAGCGTGACGCGGCGGGGGTTGAGGCTATCGGCCGCGGCCTCCGCGATTAGATCCAGCAACGGCACGATGTATAAACGCGCCGTCGCTAATTGCCGAGGCCGATAACCTCAACACCGGCCTCGTCACGGTGGTTGACGCAGCAATGCAGTTTTTCCTCGCTCCGCCACGCGCTGTAGATCCCGCAAACTTTTGCGGCCGACAGTACATTTGAGCGAGAGAGCAACTGCTGCAGAGCGCCATCTGCCGCATGTACTATTGCGTAGATTAACAAATCTGATGGGAACATTCGTATCTCACACGTTGTTCTCGTTAATATTGTTTGCGGTGGTAAGCGTGATCATGTATCCGTGTCGGAACACTCGCCGTAACCAATTTTAAGCGTCGCTTCTGAAAGGTTCAAAATATTGTTATGTACGACATACTCAAAGGTACAAAAGCGGAACTATGAATGGGAACAAACTGTTCTGTCATTTGCTTGGCTGCTGGCTGAGTACCCGCTGTGGTAGTTTAGTGGCTACGGTGTAGCACTGCTAAGCTCGAGGACGCTAGTTCGATACCCTGTCACGGTGGCCGCATTTCGATAGGCTCGAAATGCAGACACCCGTGTACCTTGCTTTAAGTGAACGTTCCGGGAACTCTCGCTATGCGGCGTGCCTCGATCATAATCATGCATATCGCGTTTTTTTTTCCACTGCTGAGAAACGGTATTTTTCCAAGTGGACAGTGTTGTTCTTCGCGTATACGACTAAGTTAAATGTACGGATATAGTTCTGAAGTTTACATACGCCGATGCTTCTCATCGTTCAGGCGCCTCCAGAGCTGCAACAACCAGGTGTGCCGCATGTTAATCATGGAACCTGCCAAGAGGAGCTCGACCAAAAGACAGTTCAACACCAAGCTGTCCCACAGTGCTCGGCAACCACCCAGCGCCGGCATTCACCGACGCGCTAACGTCTGCGTCTCGCCCGGCAGCGCAAGCCTGCACTCTGCCTTCTCCAAGAGTCTCGAGGACGGACTGTCGCAAGTGGCCGTGTCCGTCATCTCCAAGTGATGCGAGGCCTCGTACGCGCACTTCCAGGAGTGCATATACGCAGAAACACTTCTTTTTAGATATCTAACTCTTTCTCACATTTATTTTAAAGCAACCGCCGCGGTTTTTAAGGCACTAACTTAATCAGACCTGCGTCGGCCACTCCGACCCTGCAGAAGGTCTCATATTTTTGGTTCTGCGCGTGTCGTTGCGCAGCGAAATAAAGTGTACCGATTGTGAACGTGGATGCGGTGTGTTTGAATGATTGAAACCTTGTAAAAAGTGTTTTAGCTGCTGCAGGCGGGCCTGGCCTGCAAGAGTATTACCTATAATTACAACCCCCACCACCTATTATGTAGTGTGGTCTGGGGCGTAGCCAGAAAATCTTTTCGGGTGGGCATAGCCCCCCCCCCCCCCCTTCTAGGTATGTTTGTGTGGTCGCATGTGTGCGCGCATATGTAAGCCTAAAAAATGTAAAAATTTTAGGGGGGGGGGAGGAGGGGGTTAAACGACGGCCCAAACCACCCACCTGGCTACGCCATTCAAGGCAGTATAAGTCCCGAAGGCCTTCACAGTAAATCTCGTCGCGAGGCTTTTCTTGAAATATCGAAATAAGTACGTTAAGTGAAGCTTTATTTGCGCAACGAGATGCACGGAACGCACGAGTTTACTTCAAAGTGCGTGTAAGACGCGTCCCACGCTTTGATCTAATATTGATGTTTTTTTTTTATCGTTTGGCTTTGCGGCAACATCCGTTTAATTGTGCGGAACTGCGGGTTCCTGCTCGGCACCGCATTTTTTCTCGACTGTCTGGTAAAAGTATACTCCTCGACTTTAGAAATGTTCATCGGCCTCGGTACGTGGGTAGAAATGCCAAACACGCCGACATTGTGACCTTATTTAAGCTCTACCGATATCGTGCGTTCCCACGCAAACCCCGTTCGACCACGGCATTTGTCAATTTAAAAGAAAAATGGCGTCCCCTTTAAGACAAGACGGCAACAAATAGTCACACAGCCTGCTTGTTCCAATCAGGTTTTATTACATCTATCTGAAATTTCGTCCATCTTTCTCATATTTTAATTCTTCATTAAAGCCATCTATTGATATACTGTACACTTACCTACGCAAACAGCGCTGGACACTAGTTCTATTAATCTCATCTATGATTTCGTTTTCTTTTTTTTACCAATACTGCAAACTTCTTTATCTCAACTGCTGACCAGTCAATACTTCTATCCACTTAGTCCCAGCGTTTCTGAAAGGCGAACAGCTTTTACGGGTGTTGTTCGGTACATACCGGCATTCCATTGCGATGTACTAAGCAGTGTCCGGACTTTTCGTTGCAGCAGAATCGTTCATACAAACGCGGTGATGGCTCTACCACCTACAGCTCAATCTCGTGGCGTATACAGCCAAAGCTTTCTCTAGGAAATTTCGCAGGATTACACGAAACCATGCAACCGCAGTTGGGCGATTTCACTCTCCTGCGGCAGTGATGGACAAAGTTTTGCTTTTGTTTGCCATTGGTCGATGGTCAAGCTGAGGACAACAATGCGGCCTGAAGACAAGACGGCAGCACCATAACGGAAGCAACTGGCTGACACATCAGAGCTATAGTTTGGAACCTCTCACTGATGTCACAGTCATCAGCTGTTACTCTACCTCACCGTCCCAGCAATGGGGTAGTTGCGCAGAAGATCACCCGTTAAGAAGCTCTTTCGAAGGATTCGATTTTTTCTGTCGTAGCACGAGCTTACGTCATGACTATTCAGTGCAGGCGCGGGACAAATATCTTAATATTTACAATGGCCCGAATCATTATGAAAGGAATACTTCTTGGAGTGGTTTTAACCTTGTATGGTCAAATAAAAAGTTTTATGGGCGAAGCTCCTAAAGCCGTGGGTCTGTACATGCATGTCTTTTGTGGTACGTGACCGCCTAGTTCTATGAAGTGCACTTGCGAGGAACCCACTACGCTATAAATCATCATAATTTTAGGGGCGAAGTGCACTTGCGAGGAACCCACTACGCTATAAATCATCATAATTTTAAGTGCACTTGCGAGGTTCCTAAAGCAGTGGGTCTGTACATGCATGTCTTTCGTGGTACGTGACCGCCTAGTTCTATGAAGTGCACTTGCGAGTCTTACGAGTTGCGAGTTCTATGAAGCGCACTTGCGAGTCTTACGTCTTTCTTAATGATGTAATGGGCGAACTTACACGGGAGAGTTACGGTTTTACCGATGATCTCCCCTCTCGAGCTTCGCCCCACTCATCATCATTCATTCCATGAATATGGCGTGATTTTTTATTGAGGAGCAAATGCCCATGTTGTACGAGCAAACAAGACTTAGAAGCAGCTTCAAGGTTCACTTTATTAAAGCCTCGTTAACAAGCACAAATGCATTTTGAGAGCGCGTACCATATATTTCACGCGCATTAAAGTTAGCTTCTTTTATCGCTTGTAAAGCGTGCACCTCCTCAAGCGCACTCATGTTGCGGTGAAGCAACCTTTCTGGCATGCTTTCAGAAGTGCGTGCGCATTTTCAAAAAATGCTCATTCGAATAAGAGAGAGAGAAAAGATAAGATCCAGCCTTAAATCAAAGGAAACGCTTAACCATGGTATATACTTTATTTTTTTTGTTGCATTAATCGCAAACGAATCATTATCGCTGCCTGGCAAGTTGTACGGTTTTTGCCGCATGCTAGGCCAGGTAACGCTGTAGCAGTTAAAAGCCGGTCATTATTTGCCTGTATCTCAAAGAAAAGTATCTTTACATTGATAAGCCAGAACACGCGTTGCGCCATTGAACAACTCGAACATAAGGGTAAATAATGCATATCTCGTGCAATATACGCGTGATTACAACGTCGTCACCCCCCTCCCTTTCCTTATCCTCCCCCGAAACAATACCTAAAAAATCAGCCGCCCTTGCTCACATGCAACACGACCGCATCAAGAAATAAAGACAAAAGCAATGCCGACTGGGTAACCAGGAAGGTGATGCAGCTCGTCATCAGCTTGTTATAACAATTTCATTATTACGTCACACGCGAGCAAACGCACTATAGACTACTTTAGGGATGGGTTTCAGTGCCGCCATGTTGGGCTGTTAACCTTGACGTTTTGTATCTTGAACAATTGAACGAACAGTGCTAGGGTGGACGTATACACTTAAAAACGGTTGGGTTGGTGCATTCGACGTTTCCTGACCTTATCAATTCACGTCACGAGATACAAAAATTAGAAAACGTTCGTTTAAGAGCCCAAGGTGGCAGCGCCCATGTGACTTACTCAAAATCGTCTATGGCTACGCTTGACATAAAGCCTAATAAATCTTTACTTTAATTACTTTCATTGCTCGGCGACGCCGCTTTGTTACATTATTCACGCAATAAGCCACAGCAGTATTGCTGGAACAAAAAACAATGCGTGTCTTTAATTTGATGAGCGGTGAACGGCCACCTTATCCCCTTGCCTAAAAAGGCCTAGAATCACCATACGGTGTTCCGGCTATGTTTACCCAAGCATTTAAAAAGACAAGCAAAAAAAACGCCAGGCCTGCGCGGAAAGCGCAGCACAGTCACAGCGAAAGCTGGAAGAGCGGCATTTCTAGAGCCCGTTATAAACTCTCCTGTGGCTACTAATACAGGTACATTAGCAACGTACCCACTACGCAAACAAAGCGTAATGTTTGGGAAGTTGGGAAGCACTCAGCACGACATTATTCGTTGTTCTGCGGAGAAGCGAGGTACCATATGTAAGCGATTATGTGCAGTTTGTTGATGCGGCGGTTGATGACGATGAATAATTATGGTTGCGCCCTTTGTAATGGGTTGGAAGCTTTAAACGACCCACTAGTTACGTAATGCATATTGTGTGACGCCCGGTCGTTATTTAACTGTCCCACCACGCTTTAAACACACTTTAACCAGAGAAAAGTAGAGCGAGAGAGAGAGAAAATTGACTTTATTGAGACCCTGAGGAAATGGATCATGGGAGCCTTAGGGCTTCCTTGGCAACCAACAGAAGTGCACTTGCCAGGAACCCACTACGCTATAAATCATTGTAATTTTTGAGAAGTAGGGCAGTAGGCACTGTGCCATTTTCGTCATTCTACAGACAGCCGTGGTACCTGCTAAACGCATGTAAGGCATTATGCGCACTTTGTTGATGCTGTGCGTGATGACGATGAAGAATTATGGAAGAGCTCTTTGTAATGGGTTGGAAGCATTCAACAACCTACTCGTTGCCGCAGTTCGCATTGTGTGCGCCTGGTTACAGGAATTCGCGTTGTGCGACGCTTGTGAGTAGTTCTACTCTTTTACCACCTATAGTGCATATTGCTAATGTGGTTCCTTCCGACATGAAGCCTGTAAGGAGACCTTTTTGCAAAGCAGTTTCAAGCACCGGCAGTGGCTCAGAGGGTTGATACTGGGGCTCCCACGCAGAGGGCACAGGTTCGAACCTCGTTCCATCCTGGAAGTTTTTTCTTTAGGTGTTTTTTTTCTTATTTCGAGCGATACCGGTTACGGACACCGGCGGCGGCGGCGGCGGCGGCGGCGCGGACAACTACGGCACCAAAAACGCCGGTGAAATGATCTCATAACAGCTTTCGCTGTAAAACTAGCGCAATATACGGTTCTTCGACCCCCGTACTTTCGCCAAAAAACACTATGTTTGTGCATCAGTGACTTCACCAGTTCACCACATCACCACTTCACCAGGCAAAAAAGAGTGTTCCACACTCGCCGTCATGGCTACTGGCGGCGCTGACTGACGCTCCCACGTTTAAAAGTACATATATACCCTATAAAGTGGACGGAGGGATGGCTGCCGCGGTAGCTCAGTTGGTAGAGCATTGGACGCGTTATTAGATGCGAAGTATCTTAAGGCGGAGCTCAATCCGGTGGTGGTGGTGGTGGTGGTGGTGTGCGGCGTGACCACCCTTACTGCGCATGCGCATACCCTCTCCACACACCTCCTCTCCACTTTCCCTCTCCCCTCCCCCTTTCCACTCTTCGTCTGAAACGCGGGCTAGACATGCCGAAATTCTCTCCTGCGCAACGCCGCGATGAGCTCGAGCGCATGCGCGTCCCCTCCGCTTCTCTCTCCTCTCCCACGCTGCCCACCTATCGCCCGCCTGTCGACCGCGTTCCCCGCTCGCCCTGTGAGAATTAACGGCCAGGCTAGATGGAAGATACGACGCGCGTAGCGTCCCTCTTCGCGTTCCACGACGCGAGGTCGGTAGCATGCCACACGAACGCCAACGGAACGCGATCGTGCAAGTGCTCCGGCTTCGCATCGCCTCATGGTTCCCTTTAGCGGGAGATGGTGTAATTTTTCGAAGGTCGCAGGTTCGGTCCCTGCCCGCGGCAAGCTATCTTTTCGTCCGCTTTTCTTTCTTCACATTTACCTTACATTTACTACTTAAAACATCCCCTATACTTTCCTTGGCATTATTGTCTGTTAGGGCTCATTATATTGTGCATACAAAGAAACGAGCCCTTAGAAATTAACACTTCTTTCCTTCATTCACCACTTAGAGGAATATTACTAAGAAATAAAACAAACACCACTACGGCTAACGTTAGCTGGGACACCCCATATAAACAATTGGTACTTAAATATTACACATTTTAATTTCACTTGATCTGTTTGTAAGGACTACCGTGGATTACGACGTTGTATACCTAGCTCTCCATGATCTCATATGGTGATCTATTAGCGCAAAGATTGTGTGTGTACACATGCAGAAACTGGATAATGTCCGCCGAGGTGGTTCGGCGGCTACGGCGTTGTGCTGCTGAACAAGAAGTCAGAGGTTAGATTACCAACGACAACTGCTACATTCCAATGGGCGCGGCACAAATTGCGTAACCTCAAACAGTCTATGGCTTGCGTTTGAGATGGTTTTAAACCCCTTTTTCACAGCATCCGCAAAGCACCCAAACAAAAATACAGAGGCAAGATGCGATATCGGGCTCGTCGGTCATCCATAACGCTGCGCACATCGTTACGGAAATACAGCCAGCGTGGAAAACATATTGAGCACCAGCCTTTATGGCCAGTTCAGCTCTCGTCCGATGCTGCGCGGGTTGACATAAGCGTATCTATTTCATGTTTGAGAACAAAAACTGCGCTGAGGAAGAGACGCCACACTAAAGTCACACTTAGACTCACACATACTTAGCCTTCTTCAGTGGTCTCAACTGTCTTCGCTCGTCCGGGCACCTCTCTCAGGTTATTTTTGTTGGAAGTTGCAACAGCCTTTAAGAAGTGTGTGCATTGATGATGCTCTCAAACTACGTTGTTGGATAACGACTGTCTCTTCACCTATACTTATATTTATGCACTGTATATTATTTTGTAATTGTTGTGTTTGTAACTGTTGTGTAATGGTTGTCACACAGTGTAGATGAAATCCTCATTGTTAACACTCAACCGCGTCACCTGTGCCATGCCCGCCACTTGCTGCCGCCATATAGCATCGGGGGCTAAGAGCCTCTCAAGCTGCTTACAGCAGCTTTTATCTTGGCCCCTGCCATAGTGTAACCTTGTTCACAATGAAAAGAAAGAAAGAAAGAAAGAAAGAAAGAAAGAAAGAAAGAAAGAAAGAAAGAAAGAAAGAAAGAAAGAAAGAAAGAAAGAAAGAAAGAAAGAAAGAAAGAAAGAAAGAAAGAAAGAAAGAAAGAAAGAAACTTTGAAAGTGTATCGCGATACGATAGAAGATACTCGGGCACGAAGTACTTGAGATACAGATACAGGATACTTCCGGATTCATTCTAAAAAGAAAGGCGTGCAAACACGGACACAAGAAAGAAGTCAGGACACCACAAACGCCGACTAACGGAATTATTGCATCCGATACGATACTTCCCAATATCTTAAGCTACTTCGATACTGTCATATTTGCTATTATAGATCCGTATAATGAAGCAGCAATGGCCTGTGCACAAAAGTGTTGGTTGGTTGATAACAACTTCATTGATAGTCCTGCAGAGCTTTCGCCGACCGGGCCTTAGGTCTCCCACGAGGGGACATCGAGGCCTTGCCTCACCGCCGCCTCGCGGGCCTGCTGGACAGCCCAAAGTTTACTTGAAATTTTTTTAACTACGACCAACTTTGTATAATTTTAATAAAATATATGTTTGTATCCCGAAAGTTCTGTCTTTCTTGCTCAAAACATACTAGTTTCATTCCGAAACAACATTTTGGAATTTGTTTGGCTGCTTAACATGACAGCTCTGCGCTGTCAGTGGTTTTTGCTTGGCACTTTTGTAACTGATGGATGTCGCTGCTCTCCTTGGCGACCAGCTAGCGGGTTGCCATCTACTTGCAAGAACGTCATGAAGCTTCCGCACGATGGCGCAAATGCCGCTGTGCACACTTCTCTTGTCCGTAAGCGTATTACCGTTTTCATAATACGTCACCCGACAGGTGTCGAGCAGCAACAAGAGTATGAGGTTGGGCATGTTGGTAATGCATAACTGATCAAGTAGCGCAAAATTTGACACTGGACAAGAGAGGGACGAAGACGAGCACTTACTTCCAACAAGGTTTATTCCGAGAAGCGTACGCATATATACTCTCGAAATGCGAAAGAAAGAAAGAAATTGTCCGTCTAGAAAGAAAGAAAGAAAGAAAGAAAGAAAGAAAGAAAGAAAGAAAGAAAGAAAGAAAGAAAGAAAGAAAGAAAGAAGAAAGAAAGAAAGAAAGAAAGAAAGAAAGAAAGAAAGAAAGAAAGAAAGAAAGAAAGAAAGAAAGAAAGAGTGCCGTCTAGAAGTTTTTTAGAACTTTTATCCGTTTACTTAAGAGCTACCTTTATCCAATGGGACGGGTAGCCCCACCTTCAAAAGGAGGGTATATGCATCGGGTCATGTATTGCTCCAATCTTAAGTGACTTGCTTTTAGCCAAGCTTGACACAACCGTTTCCGGCGACCTATGTGGCAAGCATATCACGCACATTTTTAGATTTGTTGACGACTTCCTCATTCTTCTTGGCTGTGACCCCATGTCTTGTGCTCTAGACATCCTCAGTTTCATTAAGGAGCGGTTTAAACCCCTCCTGTTAACTTACGAGTTGCCAACTAACAACACTCTACGATTTTTAGACATAGCCTTTACTTTTCACCAAGACCACACCTGTTGTGCGTACCAGCCCAGGAGCAACAAACCTCTGCTTCCGTACCATTCCGCCCACACAAAACTCGTTAAAAGAGGCGTTGTAAACTTGTGCTTTCGCAATGCATTACAAAAGTCTTGCCTCCATCTAATGGAAGCCAGTTTTAAAGAGCAAGCAGAGCGACTTTCGAATGCCGGGTACCCCTCTCACATACAGGTTTCAGTTGCGGAAAGCTTGGTGAGGAAGCTTCAACTCTCGGAACAAGCGCTGCCACATGTTGAGCGAGTAAGGCCTCAGAGGCTTGCTGTAGTCCCGTATCTACATGGAGTCTCCCACAACTTGAAAAAGGTTGGGGAGAGGGCCAATGTGAAGCTTGTTTTTTCTGCCCCGAAAAAGCTGTCGTACTTGTGCACTAAGGATGTTTCAAATGCAAAACGAGGGTGCTCAAAAAAGCACAAAATCCCGTTCGTCACGTGTACAGCAAATGCAATCTATCAGATATACCTCTTTCATGCGGCAAGAAGTACATAGAACAAACTGGCCGCTGTATTAATGACCGGCTCCGGGAACATGCTTGTAATGTCAAGAATGGTCGCGATGGTTTCTTGTCATTGCACTGCAGCACGTGTGGCTGCAAACCGCTTTTTCATGACACCGTTATCGTGGGAAAAAACAGAAATAAAACGACAAGAGAAATTATCGAGGCAGAGAGGATTTGTAGATTAGGGCTGAACTGCTTCAGCACTCCCTCTCTCGGGCTTTGTCAAAAAGAATTGTCTTTCCTGAGAATGTAAGACTTTCGCGCATGGCAGTTGTGGGCTTCTTGAATGATTTGTTTGTTTTTCGCATTTCGAGAGTATATATGTGTACGCTCCTCGAAATAAACCTTGTTGGAAGTAAGCGCTCGTCTTCGTCCCTCTCTTGTCCAGTGTCAAAATTTGCACTACATGATCAGTTAAGCAGCAACAACGCTAGTAGCGATATTTTTTGTGATGCATCGTGTGAAGACGATAACTACAGAGTCGGCGCTCACAATTCACTGAGGACATGAAACTGCAATGATATTTCATATTCTACTGATCTGCCGACGTACAGCGTTCGTTAGCAACATATTACCTAACGTGCAATCTTTTACAATTTGTTCTCCAAGAAGACTTGCACCGCCCAGAAACGTCCGAGACGTATCCTACTGACTCAGAACGCTGCAGTATATCACTGCTATTCCCGCTATTGCCACTTCTAGCTCTGCTTACCTTCTTATTTGTAACAACTAAAAAAAAAAGAAACTTTACGGTGACCTAAAAAAGGAAAACGAATATGTGTAAGTCAAATAGCAGGGCGATTCCGTAAGTTGAACCAAAGATGTAAAAAACAACCGGTTAAACGTGACTGAATGAAAACAACGGCATAATGTTTACCGTCATGCGGACTCGTTGTAGCATTTTTTATTGGTTAATTGGCTAATTAACTAAGAGCAATTATGCAACATTTTTAATATTTACTTTAGGGCAAAGTGCTCTTCGTCATGTCAGAGTGCATTTAAAAGCGACCGATCTAGTTATCATTATCATTATTATTATTTCTTTTTGGCGACATGCATGCTGCGTGGTGAATATATTCTGGCTTTTAAAGAACGCCCGCGAAAAATGAAATCAAACCACGTGACTGCGCTCATGTACTACTCTTCATGCGCGCTTCCTCGCGCGCGCATTGAGGCACACTATGCGTTACTAGGGTGCCTTGATGCCCGCGCGCTCCGCTGAGGGTGAGGACAGGCGCGTCGTCTGCTACGACGGCCGCCATTGCGAATCCCGCCGCAGCTCGGCAGCATGCGAAACGCGCTACACAAAGCGCTTGCGGTGCGCGGATACGTCCGAAAATAAGTGCACACTAGTGAGCTTTCTCTTTTTTCTTTTCTTTTTTGAAGCTTGGGCAGCTTTTATTGCTGTTGTTGCCTAAATTTTATTAACGAAGCATGTAATTCATGCAAGCTGACGGCCTGTGCATGTGTTATGCGCTAGAGCCTAGAGGTAGACGTACACTCTGCTTTGTTGAAAACAAATCCTCTTCCTTACGCCGGAAACGACAAAGTCTATAGCCTTACTTAATTTTCTCGCAAGCTCTGCCTTCCATATACACAAATAATTATCGTTTAAAGTATTTGTATACATGTCAGCAGCAGCAGTATATGTATCTGAACACACACAATTTAGTGCTGCGAAGCTACCTAAGCGCGGTTAAGGTGGCTCATTTTGCTAAGTTTGCAAACAATTTACTCGTTTATTATAATTGCATCGTACATATTGTACACACAATAAAGGGCCGAGGGGCAGTACGGTGTGAATATCCTGGTAAAATGAAACGAAAGCTTCTTTATCATTATTATTGCTGACATTTCTTGCTCGCAATCTGTAGCCGCTACTCTATCGGCACTCGAGTTGCACCTTGAGTCCTTATCAAAACGATGAATACGTTGTTGAGTAGTATGCCGTAAAACTTTGCATGCGCGCAGTATCAGTGCGTTTTTCCTTATTTTTCTGTATCTGCAGGTTTTCTCGCATGCCCAATTGCATGCACATTTTATTGAGTGTTTCCAATACTGTTTTACACTTTGTGCGGCAGATGCAGGGCGTCGTTTATTTGTCTCTTTTATTAATATTAATATTTGGGGTTTTCCTTGCCAGAACCATGATATGATTATGAGGGACGCCGTAGTGGAGGGCTCCATGAATTTTGACCATATCTGGTGTTCTTTAACCTGCACTGACATCGCACAGTATACGGGCCTCTAGCATTTCGCCTCCACCTAAATGCGACCGCCGCGGCCGGGATCGAACCCATGACTTTCGGGTCAGCAGCCGAGCTCCGTCACCACTATACCACCGTGGCGGACGTATTCTTTAAGGCGAAAGCCTTAAATGCCTAATCAAACGCGAAATTTGACCGTCGGCGTCCCGCGTCTATGGCGTCAGCGTACCACGACGTTGGGGACGAGGGATGCAAAATATCATCGTCACGTGATGACGTCATCATATGACGTAATCATGGCTTCACAAATTTTGGCGTGACGTCATATGATGCCGTTATCACATGACATCGTAGCTTGGTCAAAAGTGGGCAGATCACGGATGCAGTGCAAAACCAGGTGACGTGCCTCCGATCTTGGAGGCAATGCAAAACCACGCTAGGTGCGCAAAAAACTAACAAGATGGCTTTCGCTTTCGAGTCGTCTTAAGCGAACGCATAAGGGACCCTGTGAGTTTTTATTTCATTAACTGGTTTTTCATGACGTACCCATTGTACAACTTGATTTTATTTATTGTATTTTTTTTACTGACATAGCCTGTCTACTGTACACAATGCTTCCCCGTCTTCTTGTTGTTTTCATGCGTCTTCTCTGTATAGACGCTTCGCGAGAACTGTTTGTATGCGCATTCCTGTATGAGTCTTTATGGCTTACATTATTAATAAATAAGTAAATTATGCTTGCTCAAAGAAATAAAATACTGAATGTGTGTGTGTGTGTGTGTGTGTGTGTGTGTGTGTGTGTGTGTGTGTGTGTGTGTGTGTGTGTGTGTGTGTGTGTGTGTGTGTGTGTGTGTGTGTGTGTGTGTGTGCGCGCGCGCGCGCGCGCGCGCGCGTTAATATCCAGTGTACAGACCATTTATTTGTGCGCGTTAATGCTGCGCTGACAGAAGCAATTACACAAATAAAACGCAAATTACACAATAAAACACAACTGCCACTAGTCGATTCACAGTGATCGTAAATGATTAAAAAAACAGGAACTGCGTAATTATTTAAGAGAGGACGAAAATGTAACCTTGAAACACAGAAACAGGGAAGGATAAAAAACATTTAACTGCACACACACATACATGGGCATCAGACCAGCACAGAAGACGTACTTGAAACACGGAAAGGAATATAAAAAACAAGAACCCGCCGTGGTTTTGGTTATGGTGCTTGACTGGTGACCCGAAGGTTGCGGGATCGAATCGCGGCCGCAGCGGTCCCATTTCGATGGAGGTGAAATGAAAGAGGCCCGCGTACTTAGATTAGGTGTACGTTAAAGAACAACAGATGGTCAAAATTTCGGCAGCCTTCCACTATACACGGCGCATCTCATAATTATATGGGATTCTTGGGACGTAAATTCTCACAAATAATTATTATTTGGAAAAAAAGAAGGATTTGATCTGCAGACAAACACGCATAATATATTCCATGATACATTTCAAATCACAAAAATAGCGAAAGCAAAAATCAAAGGCAGATACAGGACCAACCAAGTGCAGTAAAGAATGTTTGCGAAGAAAAATGCAGGATTCATGCACACGTGAACCAAAGCATTTTAAGCATGTAGCTGATATCAGTGTGTCCATTTATTACGCAAGGTTAACACCGCCAGAAGTTGCCCTTGCATGTGCATTCGAAATACCGGCCGGAAACTTACGCTGCAAGTGCATAATGTGTTCTTCGGATGCCGCTTGTGACGTTTGATTTTTACTGTCCAAAGAAACCTCGTATCTTCTAAAACGATACAGCTCCCAGCGTTTCTGGAATAATTGGTGCACTGCGGCACGCAACACCCGGCCATGGTGACGGTAGCGAGCGCATAAAACTGGAGGGAAACGAGCGCCGACCTAAAAACCGCACGCGCGCCACGCACAAGAGACCGGGCGGGGGATTCAAAATGGCGGCTACGCTGCCGCCAAGGCCGAAGAGGCGGCACCTGCCCTTTCAAAAGCTGACACCACTCTAAGCGGGGGCGCGCGCATCGAGGCACTCTATGCGTTACCGTACTGCAGCGCCCTCAAACGTTCTTCGAGCGAAACAACCGGCGCGCGGTCTGTCGTCCCATCGCTTCTCAAGGACAATGGCGTTTGCTTGCCATGTGCGGCAGCAAGAAATGACGCACTGTGGAGACGATGCCAGGAGCAGCGGCCGCTCATTTCGCCAGGGTCCACGCGCCGGTTGTTGCACTCGAAGCGCGTTTGACAGCGCTGCAGTACGGTAGCGCACGAGAGCAGTCACGTGGCCGTATTTCCCCGGCTTTATTTAAATGCCGGAAAATATCACTGCGCAGCATGTTCGTATCCACAAAAAATTGGATCGATCGTTTTGGAATGCCTTCTACAACGTAACGAAACGCACTTGGCCTTAAAGTGAATATCAGAAATGTCGTATAATTCATCTTAGTTAGTTAACGAATTAAGCGATATATAAAAATACCCTAACGAGTGCCACGTGACGGTAAACCATGTGGTTGGTTTTATTCATTTCGGGTCACGATAGCTTACACCGTGGTTGAGGTTAACCACTTCTTTGTAAATATTTGGTTTCAGTTACCTGAAACATCCTGTATAAACACGATACAAGCGGCACCCCTAAAAGCTATGACAACAGAGCACGACTGATCGTCAGTTTAGGTATGTTAAGGTCAGACAATAGAAAACTCAGTGTCCATGGAAAATAGCATAAAAGGGCGCGTGGGGACGCTTATGAGGAAAACGGAGTACTTGTTATTATGTTTCTCAAATTGCCTTCCTCACATATTTATGATTTTTTCTTATAGTTTCCATTATTATAATGCAAACTCAATTTCGCTCTTTTACTATATCGTAAGCAGAATTTTTGTTAAGGTATACTCTAGTCAAGCTCGGCCTATTTTACCTTTGTCCTCAGCATAACAGTAAACTCACATAGAATGTAGATATGCAAATAATAGTAATGACGCCGACAGTTAAAAATAACAACAATCAGTGAAGTGATTTATAAGAAGGTAACAAAATACATTATAGCAAACAGACGAGCAAAACCTATACAGAAGCCCAGGTAATGTGTGGGATGCAAACGGAGGATAGAACTTGTGCTAACGATCAAATTATCATTAAAAGAACCTCTTGAATAATTTAGCACGAAGAACAAAGATACAGCACGCCAGAGTATCTTCTGTTACGTAAATGCTTGTTCTTGTTCTATTGCATCTACCATCGGCACCCGTGGTGCAGCAGTTGTGAGAATCTCATCTGCAGGCAAGTGAACCTCATCGTATGTAAAGCGTAGCTTACATCCACAAGATCATTCAAATCGCTGATGTGTGAAATCAGCGAGACGCAAAGCAACCCCGTTCTTGCATTCTTGAGACTGTAACGAAGCACCACCTTCGATAGCGACGCTACAGCGGCCTCTGAATTTGAGCAGAAGACGCCGCACGCATCGGAGTACCAGACAAAGTGCCGTCGCTACGAACAAATGACATCACACCGACACAACTAAAACGAAAGAAAACATCGAGAAAACAAAAGGTCGGCTGCGCGTAGACGTTCGCGCACTTGTTTTTGTCGAGATGGCTCGAGAGCCATCACGTAACTCTGCTCCACCAATGGGGATGCGTATACCTAATCGCCTATGCTCGCTAGAGCACTCTGGCGGAAACATAAAAGAATGTCGCAGTTGTTTTGTTTTATTCTGGTTGCTTACTGACAGCAGTATCAGCTGAGGAAGCGGGGTTCAGCCGAAGTTTATTTTTTCGCACGATGCTGTTTCTATAGCAGTATCTTGTATCTTAAGATACACGATACATTGCTGAATGTGCAGTAATCCCTCGTTAACTCGAAGCCGTAAAATCCAGGGAAAATTTCGAGATAAGCGGTATTTCGAGTTAAGCAAAACGCCGAAAATGTTTGCCCAGGTCACTGTAAAAGAAAAGCCAGTGCTGCCAGGAAAAGCTCCACTGCACGAGACGGCAACCGTAGTAAAGCACAAGAATTCAGAGCGAAAAAAAAAATTTATTACCGAGGACCAAAAAACTGCGTGATGCTCGCCTGTTTTCGCGTTCGCGTTCGGTCCCAGAAAGGCGTTCTCCAGTTGCTCAACACATCGCATGAGCCGTTGGTCGCCACCGCTGCATTCGACCTTGTTGCGGAGCAAGCGCAGCACGTTACGTGTTTCTGTCGTCGTAGGCACTTCTCGGGGCTCTTCCTCGTCTGCATGGTCTTCTGCGTCGTTCACGGCCATCTCAACGATATCGGCGTCCGACAGCATTCCGGTAACGGGGACGTCCGCCTCGTAGAGCGCATACTCCTCAAAGGCCATCTCGCCGTCTTCAGTATCGTTCACGCAGCCAGTTGCCTTGCGCACTTCATTGCACAGCTCATCACAGCCGCTGAATTCTGCGCCAATGTCTTCTTCGATCGATTCGGGGGCGCGAGAAAACCCTGCATGTGCGAAGCAGTTAGCAATCGCCAGCGGGCGTAGTTGGCGCCAGGCTTCGGCCATCAGATTGATTGCACCCAGCAGATCGATTTCATACTTTTTCCCATTGTCGTATGACAGCAGAATTCGGTGCAGCAGGCTCTTCCTATAATACTTGCGGGCAATCTCAATGACTCCCTGATCCATTGGCTGGAGAACGGACGTCATGTTCGCCGGCAGGAACTCCAGCCTAACAGCCGCCAAGTTGTCGATTTTTCCATGACGGGGGCAGTTATCCACAACAAACAACACTTTCCGACCGTCCTTTGCCATCTTCAGTAAAACTGAACTCAAGATGCGTCGTGCGCAGATCGCGGGGAAAACAAAGAATACCAGCTCGCACATGCAAGGGTTAGGTTGCGTACTGACTGGCCCACGCTTGCACACGCCGCCCACGGCGCATAAGTCGCGCGCAGGTGCGCACATGTGATCACTCCCACGGTTGCTTGACAAGGCTGATAGGAAACGGCTGCGTCCGCGGGAATTTCAAATTCGGCCTTCACGACCGCGTTCGGCACGTATAGTAAGAGCTAAGCGTTCGCATGGAGCCCTCGTTTCCTGTTGGGAGTGGACTTTGCCTTCGGCCCTCCCGGTCAAGATTTCGAGATATCCGCTGTTCCCTCCGGAAAACGTTTCGAGATAAGAGGGGGCAAATACATAGCACCTATGGGAGGTTAATGCACGGCGAAAAAAAGTTTCGACTTAACCGAGATTTCGAGATAAGCGAGTTCGAGTTAACGAGGGTTTACTATCATAAATACAGATACAGATACTCGTTTTGCGAGATGTATCGCGATACATATACAAGATACCCAAAGAGTATCTAAGATACATGTATCTTCGATACTACTCAGCACGGATCGCGTTAACAGACCAGTATATCTTCGGGGTTGAATTAAGGCGCCCACGACAATGTCAGTTCAAGCGACGAGTGTCGCACTATATATGTTTTGACGGCAGGATTTAAGACTTCTTGTCGTGAAACCAATGTGCTGTGCGCTCTGGCATACCGCTCAAGTATGTCGAACCAATTTCCAAGCTTCCACTTTAGCAGCAAGGATCTGTTGGGCGTGCCCTCATATCTGTGAGCATCCGAGGTTCCCGCTACTGCTAGACGCGCCTGGCCATAAAAGAAATCGAACGTGAGAGTATTGTCAATCATCGATATGACCAGCGAAAACAAACGCCACTTAGCCATCCCGAGTGCCATGCACAGCACCAGGGCCTGGTCCACAAAAGAATTCAATACAAGGGCCAACCACAAAACTCCCGTGCAATGGGGGTTTTGTGGTCCGCTCTAAATGCGTCCGTTCTTTGCGAGTTGGAAACAAGGTAGCATCGGCCTGTACTCGAACGTTTGAGAAAAGATAATTATGTAATGAGAAAACTGAAAGGTAAGGTTTCTGGGCAGACAATTATTCCATGTGGGACAAAACAAGTCCAGATAAGATATCCATGGGACATCCTCGATAGGATATCCAAACTCGGATATTTAGTGGATGTCTAACTTGTTTCAGAAGTGATGTACAGATATTGGAACATAATCTGTATGTTCCACGAACGAGCTGTTTTGAATGGGCAAGCACTGAATGATCTTTTTCGGCAGAAGCTCCCTATTCCCCTTTCTGTCAGCCAGGTTTAAATGTTGTGACGACAATATCTCCCGTTAAATGCCATAAAATTGAGAGCACTTATTACGTACACAAAATCCCGACTTGGTGATCGGCCGCGCACATTTCTGTACAGCACTGTAGCGAAGCTTTTGCAGATGCTCGAAAGAGCAAGCACACACAAAAGCGAGCACGTTGTCGTTGTTAGTCTAGCTATGATGCACTAGCGAACCATCAGAAGAGCAGTTGCCTCTGCCTTTTGCCAGTGCTTGATCGCAACAGCCGATATTCACTGCAAGTTAGCCTAGTGAAGATGGCGTAAATGAGCTAGCTTCGAAGGCAGCTTATTGGTGGCCAGTAGCACCAAATGTTGACACAACGAAGAGAGCTTATTGGTACGTGTTTGGTTCTAAATCTCGTTTATTACCATTTGCAACATTATATTGTGACACTGGCAGAAGTTGCATATTTAATAGTAACATATACTAATACATCCGGGAGTCGACAGCGGCTAACCTAAGAGCTCATTTTAGATCATTTTTTTGCAGAAGTGATACAGAAATAATGGCCATTACTAAAGGCGCTCATGTCTGCTGAGAGAAATTCTATGCTGGTCATGAAGTTAAGTGAATGTGAATTGCTAGTGCAAATGCTTAAAGTGCGCCATCTGCCAAATGTGCATTCATTTGGCAAGAGGTCAGTCTGCTACTCTGCAACGAAGTGGGCGTGTCACAGTCAAAAGGGAAAAATAAACGAGGAGGAGTGAAGGAGTAGATGGGAGATTCACTACTTAATGAAGTTTGGGAGGCCTTATTACTACAGAGGGAAGAAACATGTGGCCAACACCTCTTCTCAGTTAATCCTCATGCCTTTTACTTGATTCTCTTGCTTTACCTTTATTGTTTAATGCTTCCATACAATCCACTCCCATCCAGAGCTGTTTATGTCACTGGTGAGGTAGTTACAATGAACAAAGACAAGGTACACTGGTTTCACTAAAATCAGTCTTTACTACAAAAAAAATGATTTCAGAACAAAGTTGCTTTTCATGTTTGTATAGATGAACACGTTATTCACCAAAAGCCAAAAGTACTTGCTTGCCTCAGTATCATATATGGCATGGTGCTAAAAGGCGCATCATCAGCATGTGTGCAGTGTTACACAGGGAACTGCACACAACATAGCCCTTGTCTCTGGTGGTGTATTGCACATTTGCTTGACAAAGTGCCTGCAACATCATTCATGTAAAAGTAGTAGCACTCTAGTCACAGCTCACATATACAGGGTAGTCCAATATGAAAGGGAACATCTCGGCAGTATTCTAGCAGCAGTACCAGCAGATGGGCTAACGTCACTTGCCGAAACGCTTGCCAAGCGGTTGCTGTTTCAACAGTTGTGTGCCAAAAAACGTTTCCACTATCATGCGAAAAGCAGCTACAACAGACTGTCTCGAATACATATTGGATACTCCGTTTCACATTGGTCCCCCTACATAGATGCACACTTCTGTGCCATATGCGGGAGATCGTCAACCTTTCAATAAAACGAAACAGCACTACTATGTACAACAGCTTTGGGCTTGTTGTTCCTCAGTTGTGATGCTTTCGCATCTTGCAAATGGCAGTAAAGTGTACACAGGTATCCGTATATACTCTGTGTCGGGAAATGCAGGTTTTTTTTCTTCCACAACTTAAAAAAAACGAGGTGCTAAGACCATTTGCACTATTATTCCATTCAGGAAGAATGTTGACCATATTCCATGAAAAAAAAAAAAACATTTGCAAACCAAACATGACAAGATTACGGCAAAACACCTCGACAAAAGCTCGCTAGGTAGAGGGAGGTGTTGTGTGAACATTACAAGTTTCAAGATGCATAGACTATACTTATAAATAAAAACTAATGGCTAAACTATATAGAAAAAAAAAAAGAAGTCGGAGGAGGTGAAGTATGTGGCAAGCCAGATGCTTTTAAGAACATTACCCTTCATTAGCAAAAAAAAATTTTACAATACATAAAGCTTGATCAGGCATAAAGTATGCAAGTCTCTTGCAAAATACACACTACAGAGCAAGCAAGAGCTTTCTTTACACCACTTGAAAAATAGGAAGCACTGTTAACATAAATGAGTTTGACAGAAATGCTAAAAAAGTTCTAGACTTCGGCATAATGCATGTTTTTTTTTTAATACATTTCAGTGAAGACCTGGTTCAGACATAGACAGTTTGTACTTGCAAGCAGCATTGGCAAAAACACGTTGGCGGGCTAGTTGGTTAGCCTTCATGGCAGAGTGAGTAGCGCTTTGACCTTGACAGTTTTCTTTCTACGTCCCTGTCAAGTCACGCTTACTCTCTCTATCATGAACAGCATTGGCAGCGAAAGTGCAAAAAGGCATTCCTCATTTAAGGCCACTCAGTGGTTAAAGCACTACTACTGGAGCTAAACATGACAAACCGAGGAATGAGCATTTCCCCAATCATTGTAACTGAGTCTTGAAAACTGAGCACCTAGAGTAACTTCCGGTCGGCAAAGAAAATGTTAATAACAAAAATTAAGCCATTGGGCCACATTTTCAAATGTTTACCACTTTACACTCTGTTTAATACCTTATACAACGCAGACAATCATTGTGCAAACGGCATATGACACCGCGTGCGTACCACAACAGTGCCAATGGCCGATCATAATGACAAAAAATGAGAATAGCAAAGAAGAAAGGACGTCACTACTAGTGTATATTGACCCTCACACTAAAAGCTTCGCAAAACCGGAAAAAGAAAGACTAAGGAAAAATAAACAGAACACGCGCTTCCTTTTTCTTCACTCAAAAGCTCTACGCCGTCACATCTGAGACAAATTACAGTACTCCTACAAATGCCAACGATTAATAGGGCAACGAGCTGTGCCAGAAAAAGAACTGGTATAATTATTAAGAGCACATGAAGGTAGATTCACAGATTAAACGCCACGTGGCACCTGCAGAGCAACCAACAAAAGACCGTGTGCCAACAGTCTCTCGTGTCTCTGCAGCATCAACCGCACTTTGACTTTGCACGATAATGTTCATTTACACAGCCTTCTGCAACTCTCAACCAGGCACTGCAGACCGTGAAACAAATAGTGCGCTTAACAATGCAAGAGTTGACAAGTACACTGCGCCAACCTTCAAGGAAGAAATGCGCAAACATCACACATCGATTAATTAGACATCGTTAACATGCAAAGACGCCGTTACGTATGAGTACGACAATTGCGAGGAAACGGGATTCAAGGTCTAGCACACAAGTTTGGCTAGCAAAGCATCGCCTATAACAGCAACTTGAGGTCGCGGCGTAACGATGACGAAGCGATAGTATCATCCACTGATTCTCACCCGCAGAAGTAAAATGCGATTTAAACCTAACGTCCCGGTATGCATTTCATGAACATAAATTAAGAGTGGGGGATTGACACAACCAACGCAACACGACAGAGAAAGAAATGACGAGAATGACGATGATTTCCTCAGCCGCAAGATTGAACGTTTGGGAAAGTAAAACGGGTTTCCTGCTAGTTGTGATTTTTGCCTGGAGACGCAGGCAATGGCATAAGGCCGCATTACGTTCTTTCAGTGTGTGCTGGCCCATTACTGCTTCCCGCCATACGTGGGGTTCTTGAATGTTGAAACGGCGCCCTTGTAGATTGGGTTTTCTCCCTGGAAGAAAAGCCGATTGCATATATATCAGTTGGATAGCGTCATACAATTTATATAAAATAGGATGCTATCGCTAGGGGTCAACATGTATTTCCTTCTTCAGATATGCATGTAAAAGTGCGGAAATGCAAGGCACCAATGGACTGATTTGAATCACGTTTGTTGCGCTTGAGACAAAGTTAAAAGGAAACTAAAATGAAACACTGAATCAGTTTAAACTGATAAACTATTCTTTCAGAATTGTATTTCACTATTATAGCTTTATTTAGAGCTGTGCGAATAACAAAATTATGGGTGCAAGGAAAATTCGAATAATAAAGTTTGAGTGCGAATCGAATCGAATAATTTTCGAATATTTCTAGAATATTTTTTGAATACGTCGAAGTAAAATTACAGAAAAAAGTTGCAGAGGATCCCTACGCATATTCTTACGAGACAGGAACATGAAAGCGTTTCTTTTGGTTAGGTTGGTGAAGCACTGGAGGGGTGCTGCTAAGTAGTGTTCCCTAGATGTCTCATAAAGAATGAGAAAATGCAGTGGCCAAATTGTGTGTACAGTCAAACCCCGCTACAACGAAATTGACGGTGCTTGGAAAAATGTTCGTTGAAGCGAACATTTCGTTGAAGTGAAATCGAAAAAAATATGGCTGACCTGAGCTAGTTGAACAGAGAAACTTTTATTTCCAAAGTTCAAAAAGTATCTGCTGCTTCCTTTGCGTCCCCAGCCGCGTCACGACGCGATTCTCATATATATGCATAGCGACGCCACGTTGAAAAGCACGCAGAAACAACGTTCGCGGCTTCCGCGAACGAACCAAACAGAGGCACGGGCGCGCAACACGAACTGCACAGTTGCACTAATACGCTAACACAAGCTATTCGCCGACAACGGCGAGATGCAGGCGTGCTATCGCGGAGCGATGACTTACGCCTTATTCTATGCTATTCCTATCCAACACTCGAGGCTGGCTGATCCCGTTAATAACGTGGACGAATTGTTGCTCCGACCACCGGTTATGAACCGGTCGCACTGGCCAAGCACGAAAAGCATTGGCATTGGAAAAGGCATTGTTCCGCGACTGCACCCCAGGGCTGCTCGCGTTGATAACGCGGATGTACCGTCGCTTTGACCACTAGCGAAGCGCGAAAAGCATGAAAAGCATTGGAAAGGCATCGGAAAAGGCATAGGGAAAAGGAATCGGTCCGCGATTGCACCTCAATATTATCAATGTAGACAACTGAGCTTTGGCTTCGGATTGTCTGCGACTAGAAGCAACTCAAGCCAGTTGCGAAAGCACGGAAGTCCGATCGCCGTCGCTATCAAGGAATGGCGGCCCCCATACTCAATCAACAGTGGCGGTTTCTGGAGGTGTCAACATGCGATTTAGACTTTGTATTCGTATTTTTATGTTCTAAAATGCATCAAAATGTCTGAGATTGTGTTTATTGCACAGTAACTTAAATTTTTGAGCCCGGAATGGCATGGTGAATTTCGTTGAAGCGGAACGGCAGCAGAAGAAATGTTCGTTGTGGCGAGCATATTTATGCATTGACTCCTATGGACTGTTGATGGGGAACCGAGAATTTTTCGTTGTACCGGAAATTTCGTTGAAACGGAGTTCGTTGTAGCGGAGTTCGACTGTATTTACATGATTTGGTACAAGCAAAGTGATGTTGGCAACACTTTGCAGATTAGTGCCGGTGTCAATGCCGATGGGAGGGATCATGTGTTTTCTGCACATGGCTTTTGTGGACGCCAGACAAGTGCACACATTCGCAAACCTGGCCAAGTAATGCTTTCGCGTTAAAATGTAGTGCAAAATACGGCCAAAAAAAAAATTCCTTTGCATGGCAATCCACACATCCGGCGGCAGTGCGCTGTCCGCTGTGTGAAAATGAAACTGTGCTGCTAGCTGTCGTGTAGTAACGCGGGTGACATAACGGGCACTATTGCCACGAACCTGGATAACTTGATACTTCGCCATTCTTCGGGCGATATTTTTCGGGAGCTAGCTCCTCTATTCAGAAACAAGCGTACAAAAAGCAAATGTTTGAAGTTTTTTTTGAGGCCTCCGATAGGCTGCGTCTGCCGTGTTGCTCCAGCATGAGCCTTCTGCTGCTTGCGCTTCGCAGGGTCACGGCTGTCGAAAATCGCGCTACTTAGTGACGCATTCGCACTTGTTCTGTGTTCACGAGTCGACAATCAATTTGAATATAATTATAATTATAAATCGCGATCGAGCATGACATCGGCCACACACATCGCGACCAAGCTTACTGCTTGAAGTCGTGGCTAGGCCTAACTCCGCTCACGGAACTGATGTGCGAGACTACTCCGAACTTTCCGGGCAAGTACATCGCACTAGCGGACATGTGAAAGCGAAGAAGCCGCAATGCGCTTCGTCGTAAGCAACGAATCACATCACCCGCTGGCTCTCGGAACCGTGGATGGGCATTTTACACATCAGCAGCAGAATCCCTGGCCAAGCTTGTCGCACAGCGACCGCTCGGAGCAGCGGTGGATGCGGCTAGCAGTTTTGCACGTCGGCACCCCAAAACGCAAGACCAAGCATGCTGCACGCTGATTTTTCGTAGTTATATTTATTTTCCATTATTATAAATCAATATATTTATTTTCCGGAAGTTCGAATACTTAGAATAGCAAACTTCCGGTGCAAATCGAATCAAATAGTAGCAAACACTATACGAAAAATATTCGAAAGTTTGAATATTCGCACACCCCTAGTTTTATTATCAAAAGAAAGAATGAAGGTCAAATTTTATGATTTGAATTTTATGCCAAAACCCCAACACCTGAAATCACTGTGACGTCACGAATTTCAATGTTGGATTTTTTCTTTATGGTCACATTGGCTCATTGAAATTTACTGAAACCTGCCATACTGAATATCCGGTTCCTTTATAACACAAGGAAATAAATTTTTACCAATAAAGAATAACGTAGGCACTAGCAGGTGTTGTCAAAATCTATAACATCATAGCAAGTTGGTGAGGGAACCTCAAGGTGGTGATGCTACTTGTATTTTGTTTTTAGCTGCAAGCAAACGAACATACTCAGTCTGCTACAATTTAAAGTGTTTCAAACCCTACATTACTGCTTCCGTCAGAGCAGTAGAATGCTAACTGTAATAAAGCATGGTCAGCCATACTTTAGGTTACCTTGTTATATTAAATAATTTGTAACACCTCTATCCTCTCTTTCCCATTTCGTTTGGCACATAATTTCCACAGAAAACTGGTATCCATAAACTATGATTTGATTGCGGTATTTGACGTACTGAAACCTCGATACAACGAACACGGACATAACAAATTATCGGCTATAACGAAGTAAGTGAAAAATAGTCCTGTCAGAGATACAGTGTTGTGAATGCATGTTTATAACGAATTTTCAGATATAACGAAGTTATTTTCGTGTCAGATGCGACTTTTTTATGAGGTTATAGTGTATAAGAGAAAACCTCATCACGTTTCATCACTCATACACCTAACGCAACAGATAGTGCTGGAAGCAGCCATCACAGATTGCCGACTATCGCATGTGAGAACGAATGTGAGAGCATTGTACATTATCATTGAAAGGTCGCAAGCTGAGCCCTCAAGACTTGAGAAGGAAAAACCGTAAATCGAAAGGAAAAAGGACGAGACAAGCACACGAGACACAAGGCACCCATCCTGTGTTCTCGTCTTGTCTTTGTTCCTTTTGTACTATGATTTTTCCTTCTGAAGTCCCATACCAACGTGCCCAACAAAATGTTTTATTGAGCCTTGAAACACACAGTAGCACTCACCGTGTCCCACTTGGCCATCTGTCGTTCCTTCTCAAACTTGGCAAACTCCCTGCGGTCGTGGATGGTGGTGAACAGCTTCCAGATGAGGAGCAATGCCAGGCCGATGAGAACGATGCCAAGGATCACACCCAGAATGATGGCCCAGATGTTTACTGGCTTAGGGCACTCTGCAATGCAAACGTGAAAGAACATTGCACCCGCTTTTGCTCACGGACAGCCCAGACAATCCAAAGCGCTAGAGGTCGGTTAAAAACTTGGAGGACGCTTGAACTTCGCTTTCAAGAGTAGAACACGATAGCTTAATCGGACCGTGTTTGTATCGCCTTCCCAATTGCTAGCCTGGCTTCACTTCTCGGTGGATACCTAAACCGTGCCGCAAGGAAAGTCAAAGTGTGGACGCCCTCCAGCTACAATATCCATGCATGTGGCACGATGAAGCATGGCCATACAGCGGGGCGATGCCGATTAAAAGCGCGCCCCGTGGGCCCTTTGCACCATCTCACGGGTGATAATCAAGCCACTGAAGAACTTCCGAGACGTGCATACTCCCAATCCTAAATCGTGTATATAAATAGCTCGCCGTTAGTATGCTAGAGGATGTCGCAGGTTTGAATCCCCGGTCCCACTCGAACCAAAGATTTCTTATTATTTATTTATTTGCATCTACCACAAGTTTTCGCTCACAGACAACAGTGATTTTTCGCTCGCAACCAAAGACCACCTACACCGTAATTTCTGCAGAACAAGCTCTTTAACGCTCTTGCGTTAAAAAGAAACTAAATTCCAGAGTTTTATATTCTAAATACCACGATATAATTTTAAGGCATGCCATAGTGGGGGACTCCACATTAATTTTAACCACCCAGGGTACTTTCACGTACGCCTAAGTACACAGGCGTTCTTGCATTTACCTCCCTAGACATGCGGCCACCGTGGCCGAGAATCAAAGCCAAATTCTCAAGGTTAGCAGAGCAATACTTTAGCCACTAACCTACCCTTGTAAATGATAAAGGCACGTGAACATGAGCTTTTATGAATGCAGAGTGCAGTACCGCTCCCACTTACCACGCTCATTCTTGGCTCGTACAGTGTACTCGTTCGTGGGCTCCAACTTGTAGATGAAGGTGTACTTGCAGTCGTCCTCGTCACGGAAAATACAGAGCTTCTCGCCTTCTTCAGTAACTGCGTATGACACACCGCAAGAGCTTCATGTAACATGCAATTTTTTTTCTTAAATACATACTGATTAAATGTCAGCAATTTTTTCTATAAATTTAACAAAGATTTAATAAAATTAAAAACAGACGACATAAACAAGGCTAGAGCTCATATTCAAAACAATATCAAGAAATGTTCCACACAAAGTCAAACCTTATTAAAACTGAAGTTACATTAGCCATAGAAATACTGGAATATTTGTTATAAACATACATCGGTGATGCTACCAAGGACTTCTGATTTAGGGCAATTTTTGGAGCAGGAAAATTTTCATTTCGAGCAACATTGAAGCAGCAAAAATTTCCATCTTGGAGCACTTTGGAGCAGGTAATTTTGCATCTGGGAGCACTCAAGAGCAGCTAGTTTCACATCCTGGGGGGCACTGGAGAAGCACGTTGCATTTACATTCAAGCACCAGTATAATTACAATGGGGCTCTTATGAAGAGCTTGAAATGTTTCGATTAATTGCAAATCTCATGGACAAAATCATCTCAGGAGCGCTCCATATTTACCTCGATAGTGCAAAAACAGTGCATCATGCAGTTGAGTGTTTTGGAATAACCTCTTCAGCGATCATTTTCGACAATAGCAAATAAACAGAACACTGGATCAATAGTACTTTATGAAGTAACACTCTAAATACATACATCAATGTGGTTATCAGCAGACGCAGTAGACAAGCGCTGCAACCTACAACAGTGGCTTAGTGCTAAAGAGTTACACTGTCCCTAATGCCATGTGATGACGTCGCCGTGTATGGCGTCATAATGACATAAAAATTTTGGCGATCTATGATGCTATGATGACGTCATCACGTGATGATGACTTTTTGCATCACTCGTGTTACACCGCCAATGCCAACGGTCAATTTTCGTGTTTGATGAGGCATCTAAGGCTTTCGCATTAATATTGCGTTTTGAACGTTAACAGCCTGGTTGTTAACAACCTGGCTTTACATACCAAACTGGCCTGCACCATGCAGCCTCTGTGCCATATGCTAAACAGCTTCGCTGGTCATCCACCTCCCAGAGTGTAATGGCTCCTTTTTTTTCTTTTTATTGCGATAGCAATTATATGGACACTATCGACGGGTCTTTGCCGCCACCGTTGGCGTCATTTTCCGTATAAAGTCCAAATTGATAACATCACCCCGCACATCGATGTTCTCCCTGAGAGTAAAAGCTCGCGAGCCCTGGCGACGAACACAGATGAAGCAAAGATGAAACGAGCCGGCCGTCTCCATCGCACAGAGGGCACAAGCAATAACATCAGCCCACGTGCAAGGCATGCCATTGATTGCTCATTAAACAGAGGGGAAGTGCCCCACCCGTATTTCGTAAGGAGCATGAAAGGACGCGAGGGGAAGGGGGGTGCGTCGCTCAAAGGGCGTAGTTGCTGGGATGCGTGCTTATCTCGAAGTATCAGGAGACGACTCGTAAACTTGCAATGCTCGCAACGTTACTTCGTGTTTAAAGAACTCACAGCACGAAAGCTGCTTCAGTCTCTGGAGCGGTCATGTTTCCTTAAACCAGCATTTTGTTGAGTTACGTGGGATCGGGTCCAAAAGAGTCAGCTGATAGACTTACTTTGTATAACAATACAATTTGTTGGCATCGCATTCATTGCTTCGCCCTTAAGCGAAACAGTTTTTTTAAGCGTCAGCTATTGACCCTGAAAAGCGAGGGGTGGATGTATAACATGGCCGTCAGCGACGGGCCCGTTACTGACAGCTGCGCATATTAAAATTGAATTGCGGTTGCTCCGACCAGGAAGCATGCTTTTATTAATGAGATGACATTTTTAAAGAAGCAAACAAACAATTCGAATTGGGACCCTAGCACTCACGAATTCGAAAGGGCAGGCCCTTTTAAGCGGTATTTACCGCAAGAGCGATTACAAACCCCGATGTGCTGGAGGGAGGAAATACCAAAAAGCACTTCTGGATGAACACCCATGGATAAAGTACATTTAAAGAAAAGTGGCGACGAGTTCCCACCGTTCACGTACTCTTTCCATAGATGCGAAGCATGAAAAATTCAATATTGTTTTAGATATCTTTTGCTAGCATTCCCAGATTTCATTTCGCGATGTCCAGAAACAGAAGTGACAGACAATTTAGTGGCACGCGTGTAGTTATTGCTGAACATCGCTTTATTTAATTACGAGCCATGTGATGCTTAAAACAAGCCATCAGCAGCGTTTCTGGAGCAGACGACGTCCGCCGATGAATCGCCACCACACTTTCTCGCTACCGATTTGCCTAGTCAACAGACAGCAGAAGCTGCTTTGGCACTGTGTGTGGCATCATGGCTTAATCTGGCTTATTCAGCGGAATAATTCTTGGTCCATGGCTGTGATTTTGGCGGCCCCAAGATCAAGCTGCACGTGTTTTGACATATCAGCGGTGTGACTGCCGGTGATAGAAGTTACCAAACCCAAGACTCTGGCGCAGTTTGGCACAATTTCTGTCCATATTATCAGGATGGCATAGTAAATCCAATTTGATGCACTTTGGTGCAGTTGGTGCAGAAGTGGAATCACTGATACATGCAGACATTGAAAAAAAAAAACTAATATCGCATTTAAGCAAAAGGAGCATAACTGGGGTGTGCCTCTGAGAAGCTAGAAAAAGGTTTAGTGCAGATTTTGATACCCTGTCAGCATCTTGCTGTGAAAAGACAAGGCACAGGAGCAACAATAAACCTTGTACTTTCCCATAACCCACTTCTTCATATAACTATATCCCGAATTATAACATCCTCCCAGAAAAAGAAATCAAAAACTGTTTATAACCATATGGCTCAAACAAAGAACTATCCACAGAAATACAGTAGAACCTCGTTGATACGTTCCCACTTAGTACAATTTCCAGGCTGCTACGCTCGCAATCGCGAAAATGAAAAATAACCCAATAACGTGCAAAAACAAAACGTGGGTGGCGACGTCACCTTGAAGTTTTCGCACCATTCACCGTGATGTCACATGTTTCGACAGCGCCTACTAGGGACTACGTAGTCCCTAATCGGTAAAAAAGAAGTAGACATTGTCCTTTGAGGGGGCCATAGACTTAACATACCAAGCTTGGGGTAATTTTGTTGAGCCAATGGCGTCAAAATACAATGAATACACTTTGAAATCCGTGACGTCACGAGGGAATATTTTGGTGCGAAATTTAAAAATGAAACTACGAACTTGATTTTCTCCTCTGTAAATAAACCTATGATGGCAAAGTTAAAGGCATTAGAGTTCTCAGAGCACAATTTATCTATCTAAACCGATTCATTGTTTCTCTTTAGTGTCCCTTTAAGACATGTTCACAGCTATGCCCCTGCTGAAAATTTGAGTCAGTGGCAAAGTAAAATGTGCTTCGTTAACATAATAGCAGCTTTGTGTTTCCTTTGCTAAACTCTTCACTCCCGTCCTGGCTGCTTGCATTAACACTCTGAGTATTCTGCAAACAGTAAGGAGTTTGCAGGCAAATTAAACGCCTCTAACCCTTCACTGCGTTTCAAGGTACTGCCATCAGACATGGCTTTCATGATCCTAAGTTCTCGTTTGGCTGTTAACACAGCCAAAATGCAAAATGGTGACACGAAAAGAGTAGGAGAAAGGGAAACCATGAAAGAGGAGTAAAGAGTTGCAGAACATCGGTGTGGGGCTTTTTAGAAGATAACAATATTATAGGCTTGTGCGAATATTCGAGCACTTCGAATATTCAAACAAATACTACAGTATTCTATTTCACTTTGACACGAATTTAAATTACTAAAAATTTCGAAGTATTCGAAATGAACGAATAGACATATATAAACCACATGTAACCCCCTGTAAAGGCGGTTTCACTGCAGTAGAGGGCTGCTATACCGTGAACCCACCTATTCAGAGAAAATCCGCATGGCCGTGAAGCCCTACTTCAAGGTTAAATGATCATTATACCCTCACATTGACTCATCATTTTTTAACTTTAAAAGCTTGTTATACCGGCTTATATGCTCTAAATATTGAAAATTTTAAAACGAAACGTATTTTACGGTTATCACTTGCATTCTACCGAAAGTCAAATCGTGCTACTATTCAAAGTTGCTTCCCCTTTGAACCAAAAGTAATGACATTTGCATGTGCCTTGTTTCAATTAAAAGAAAAATATTGTGCAGGTTAGTTGGGTCATGACAAATATGCTCATTTTTCTTTATAATTAGGGGTGTGCAAATATTCCAGTTTCGAATTCGAATCGAATAATACCTAATCGAATAATTCGATTCGACTTTCAAATAGCTAGTATCCAAAGTTTCGAATAATTAGACATCACCAATACCTAAAATGCGACAAAGGTCAACGGTGCAACTTTGGTTAGGGTGGGGCATCTAAAACTAGCGCAAACGCCTTTACAGTACGCCTCTCGTTAAAACTTTCACCGATATCCTGGTTCAAAGCGACCACATGTTTATTTTAAAGGACGTAATGCCATTTCTGTCAGCAAAAGGAACACACGAGAGAACTATCAAGCACTTCACAACTTTGCTTCCGAAACGAAGGCACGTACTTCTTGTGTAGTTCGGTTGCGTATGCCACAAGCGCCGTGAAACATCTCGAATTTGGCCCACAAAACCCTCGGTGGTGGATATGACATGGGAAAACTTGTTCACGCTGTGTAGTCGCCACTGCCGCAATGCACCACTCGTTCAGAAATTCCCATCGTTCCGGCGCGCAGTTAAAAGACTGCTGTGAACAGGCGGCCGAATATTTTTGGGCCTGGAGCACTCATGACGATGAAGCACAGCATTACTGTTGTTCTTTCTTTCAATTTTCAATAAAATCCTTAGTATTCGATATTCGATTCGATATTTGACATTTCTTGCCACTATTCGGCACCATTTGATTCGAATTCGACTCAAGATTGAATTTCGTTATTCGCACACCGCTATTTAAAATATGTAGAGCTGTGCGAATAGCAAAATTTTGAGTGCGAAGCGAATTCGAATAATAAAGATTGAGTGCGAATCGAATCGAATAATTTTCGAATATTTCTCAAACATTTTTCGAATAATTCGAAGCGAAATTACAGAAAAGGTTGCAGAAAATCCTTAGGTATGTTCTTGTGAGATAGCAATATGAAAGTGTTTCTTTTCGCTAGGTTGATGAAGCGCTGGTGGGGCGATATTTCATAGTTGTCTTTCTTATCAAGAAGGAGGCAATGGAGAGGCCGAATTGTATTTGGTGCAACCAAAGTGTTGCCGACAACACTTTACACTTGATAGGCAGAGATGCCATTTCCTCAGCCTCTCCTCCTCTTTCAACTTCTGTGGAAGCCCAACTAATGTGGCAGACAAGGGTGTGCTCCCTTCAAGTCCGGAGTTCCAAATCTGCCTCGTAGACGTCGATATATAAGAACATCTGAAATTCTGGATGCTAAAAAGCTTCGGCGTCCGATTTTTCGGACTTTCTGCCCAAATTTCAGGTCCAAAACAGCATTAATTGAGCCCCCAACTCTCCCACATCTTTCATCTCCATATTGGAACCAGCGTTTTCTTGAGTTAATACATTTGCGACCGTAGCGGAGCTTGAAAGGCAGCTTTACCGCAATACGGGGATGTCATGAGGTGAAGCATATTGAAACTCTAGGGACCACTTCCAAACGGACGTTGACTGTCTCTTGGCTAAGTTCGACCGTAACGGAGCTTGAAAGGCAGCTTTGCCGCAATACGGGGGTGTGATGAGGTGAAGCATATTGAAAATCTAGGGATCACTTTCAATCGGACTTTGTCTCTTGGCTAAATTCGACCGTAACGGAGCTTGAAAAGCAGCTTTGCCGCAATACGAGAGTGTAATGAGGCGAAGCATATTGAAAATTTGAAGGGGTCACTTTCAACCGGACGTTGACTGCATTTGTCTTTGGGAAGTCCGAATAGTTCGAATAGTAAAATTTCAGTGCGAATCGAATTGAATAGCAAACACTATTCGAAAAATATTCGAAATTTCGAATATTCGCACACCCCTAATAATATGTGATATATACTATCCGAATTCGATTCAAAATTATTCGACCAAATCACTATTTGCACAAGCCTACAATATTATAGTTGAGGGAGACCTTTGCCTTGATGTCTAGCTACTTGGTATAATCTTGCTGTCGTGAACAAATCCCAAAGTGAACGCACAACTGTGCAATCAGTGCCATCATGAGAAATCTGCACATTATTTGAGAGACCGGTGTGTCTGTACAATGTTGCAAGACATTTCCCTCGCCATACCTTCAATGTGCGGTGCCTGAATGGCCAGGAATTCGCACTTCGTCCTGCACTCTTCCTCAGTATAGGGGCCCAGCTGGAAGACTTGGCACAGCACGCAGTCCTTGAATGCCTCACATTTTCCAGGGCAGGTCTGTATGAATACAAGCAAGTGAACTCTTGCAAAGATGCAGTATGTATACAACAGGCATATATGAATAAGGGTAAAAATACAGTAAAACACAGTCGCAAAAGCTGCACCATCAATAACCCTCTGCTTGCAGCTCTGATATCGTGATCAAGTTGTCTTTACGTGCTAGAAAACACTGCTGCTGTAGTTCCCATTGTTGCTGCTGATGATCGTATCGCAGCTAAACCTAAGAATGTTGGGCATAGCTACAAGAATATCTCGAAAATAGCAGGCACAGAATTCTAATGAAACATGAGCAAAAACTGAGCAATTGAAAAAACAGAGAGACATGTACAGAGAAAGTAAGACACATGCTTTTGCTCTAAATCTGTCATTTTGTACCGACAAGCCCAAACTGTTCTTGAAAATTTTGCACGCGTAGAGTTCCCCACAGATTCGAGTAACAGCTTACTGAAATGAAGTAAAGCCCCGTCGGAGGATGTCCCGTCGCTGTGCTGAACTGAAACGTGCGTAAATATAGTGTTTGTGTAACTGCTTGAACTCGGTGTTCTGAACAAGTAAGACATTACTCCATGATGGAGGTGCACATGAAAGAACTAGCAGACCATAATTGGAGCACTTCAAGGCATCAATGTTGAATGTTCTGTGCCTTTCAGTATTGCAGAGCACACAGAAATGAAATAGATTTCATGCCTTAGTTTTTTTATAGCATTAACTATGATTGCATATGAAATCGTCAAGAGAATTTCGAGACCTGCTGAGAGATGCGCTCGTCAACCTAATTGCGTGCACTGAGCAAAACACGGGAAGGCTGGCACTCACGGGACAGTCTTCACAGAAGACTCCGCTGTAGCGCTCCTCGTCTGATTCAAGGCATTTACACTGCCCGCAGACGCAATCACCGTAGCCGCTGCAGATTTTCTGCAATGCAAACACAAACGAGTCTTATCAGAAACACTATTTGCGAATGGCAAGACATTTTTTTTTAATAAAAACCATTTTAACATTTCTCTGACATGACTTGCAGGCCCTTACATATGTAAAAGGCTAGATAGAGCAATGCACTGTGTGAAGAACAGAATCATTCAAGAGCTTAAAGGGACACTAAAGGCAAATGTTAAATCGACGTGAATTATTCAAATATCATTCCAGAAACCTCGTAGTGCTTTGTTTTGTGCCAAGGAAATGCTTAGTTTGAAAGAAAATAAGGTTTTAGAGGCCTGTTGGTGCAATTCAAACCACGTGCCTCCGTGAACGGCATTCTGACGTAACATTTGCCATTGCCGCACTGCCCCAAAGCCGGCACTGCAGTGTAGCAGAGCAAGAGGCTTTAGTGGATCACAGCCTGGCTAAAACAGAACTTGCATTGTTCTCAAGGGTAACGTGAAGTTCTTTTATGCATGAATTGGGCCAAAATGCAAAAGATTCATTTTATTCCTTCTTGTAATGAAAATTTTATTCCTTCTTGTAAATGTTCTTTTTGTCGTGGGTAGTTTGAGCACTCGTGGTTAATTGTACTGAGGCCCCTACTACATCATCGAACTTGTGTTCCGGAAAGTCCCACTGGTGGGAATTTCTGCGTCATACATTGTGTCGTACATTTACCTTAATTTCCTAGATTACTGAAGCGCTACTATGCATAATATTGACGTTTCAGATGTTCTCAAAGATTGACTTTAGACTCTGACATAAAATTTCATTCGCTTTTAGTGCACCTTTAAAGCCAATAAACTTGCATCATGCTGCAAGACAACATAAAAGCAAGCAAACGTGAAGCCTACATGAGGAACTGTGGAGCACAATTCCAAAGCACACAACACCAACAGTAAAGCACATTGCTTTCGTGCACTAGTTTTTGAAATGGTTTGCACACACTCTCGAACTGTGCCGCCACATTCAGGTGGCTTGGATGACATCAGGGATCTAGCACAAACCTTACTCTGAGAGCAGCCTAACATTGCAATAACAATGTCCCCAAATCCCACCACAAAACTTCATCAACTTGACAATGATGAGATGCCAAACTATTGCCGATAAAAGGTGAGGCCGCCTTCAAATTCCTTTTGCCAGATTCACTTGCAGCATTTTAAAAGTTATCCCACAAGAGTAATAATAATATTTGTGGTTTTACTTGCTAAAATCACGATATGATTATGAGGTGCCCCGTAGTGGAGGGCTCTGGAAATTTGGGCCATCTGGTGTTCCTTAACGTGCACTGACATCACACAGTTCGTGGGCCTCTACCATTACACCTCCATCAAAATGCCACCGCTGCAGCCGGGATCGAACCCGTGACCTTCGGGTCAGCAGCCGAGCATCGTAACCACTGCACCACCGAGGCAGACCACAAGAGTAACAACGGTCCAGGTTATGCAGGCTCTTTTCGTATGAATCAAAAGAATGCTCCATAGCCTATACTAACCCCATTGGGGCCAATGCATGTGTCGTTCGTGTCTCGGCAGTTACAGTTGGGACCAGTCCAGCCGTCCCTACACTCGCAACTTCCACAGATGCAGCTGCCCTGTTCTTCGCCTGCACATGAAAACAATTCCACATTTAACAGCAGCTCCAATACAGCTGCCGCTGTTTAATGCAGTTACAAATCCTACCATGACCCAGAAAAGAGAGGTACTAGAGTATAGAAGTTGAAGTGCTCAGCATTGGCAAGGCTACACATCCTTCAAATTAAAATGTGTGAGCATTGAACGTAGAGTAAATAATCTCCGTATCATGAAGCACAAAGCCAAAATGTTATGCAAGGACATGCTTGTGTGCATAATGAAATGTCCTGTTCAAGCATTCTCTAGCAGGTTTCGCCAGGTAATGGACCCAGCCCCCACACCTAATGCTGTGTCCATGCTACTGTTGTAGAAAGCATAAAGAAAAAATTGGCTGCCGTCCCGCCCTGCCAATGTGAATGTCCAGCGAAGCTGTATCAAACACCGCACATGCTGATAGAAGGGGCGGGGGGGTATGTTTTAACTTGGTATTCAGTGCTTGCATGTCCCTAAGCGAAAATTGGAAGGGTGCTGCGAAAACCAAAGGGTCAGAATCATTTCTAAAAGGCACGTCCCTGTGTAAGAGTAGGACTTTCTTTCATATTATTTGGTTTTGAATTTCATGTGTGGCCTATAAACCAGAAAAAAAATTATTCAATTCTGGCAGAACCTACAGCTATTTACAATCAACACTGATATTAATGTGATTAGCAATAAGCACTGTAATGACTAGAGACCGGATTTTAAGCAAATGCCTATTTTGTTACTTGCGCTCCTATTGCACCACTTTTACATATCAGCACGACTTAGAGGTTAAGAAGGGCTTTTATAGTGTTTTTATAGTGCCCATAAATGCCTATTTCTGGCATTTGTGCCTAAATGCTTATAAATGCCTATTTTCGAAATTAGCGCTTATACGAACACTGTTTAGCCTCAAGTTTCGCTCCCGGGTGCAGTTTGAGACTGTTATTCATGTTACCGCGCAACACTGACTGTTTGGAACTATGGGGTTGAACCTAGTCCTCTAGTTCAACTAACTCTCCCGGAGACAACTGCCAACAGCAGTGAAGTGGGGCACGCCGGCGAGCATTTGCCGCCGCACTGACACGGCGCGAGCGGTTGGCAAACGCGAGACCACAGAGAGCTGTCAGAGGAAAGGAGAGTGAAGAGCAAAAAAAAAAGAAAGAAAAATGTGATGCGCACATGGCTTTTGTTTTGTTTGTAATTTACTTGTAAGGTGTTCGCTGCAGTAGCATAGGCAGAAATTTTTTTTTTGGAAGGGGGGGGGGGGTTCAATCGTACTTTATGTATGTTTGTGCGTGCGTTTGCATGTGTGCACCTATATATACACATGCAAAACTGAAAAGTTTCAGGGAGGGGGGAGGTGTTAAACACATCCCCCCTCCCCCCGGATATGCCAGTGGTTCACTGCAAGGGGAGAAACTGGCTCTACGCGATTCGGCCTGGCCAATAGGGCGAATCCCTCCCTTCTGGTTTTTTAGCGATCTGGCTATCTGCTCCTGCTCTGCCCTTCTCAGTCACGCCAAAAAGGCACCCAGGAGTGTGTTGATTCGTCAATGGACTTGACTCACTGTGCAGGAACACGGGAGTCAAACCGTGCGGGACAAAGCCCTATTGCACAGCTATGTTCAACTGTTGGCACCTTAGTGACTTAAGCAATAACATTTTTGTTTTCCTGTCATAGATAGAGGTCGTGCATGTCCTTGTTTGAAATTATTTGCATTTGTGTGAACATTTATTGTGCCTATATTTACGATATTGGAGGCCTAAAACGTTCTTTTGCCTGCCTATTTTTGGCACCTAAAGTGAGCTTTTTTAATGCCTAAAAATGCAGCCTCTAGTAATGACACATTGTATGCTGTATGTTGTAGGGGACGCTGAAAACTTGCACTTAAGGTTGTGCACTTCTTTCAAACATGACGAATATTTTTGCCTGTCTCCATCAATTCTACGTAAGCTTCGTTGAATTAATTTTCTGCAGAGATTTGAAAACTACTGGCTCCTTAGATTTCAATGAACAAGGTATCTACGGCTTCTGTATGATTGAAGAAATGCCATAAGACTCAACACTATTTTCCCTGCCAATTCTAGAACAAAAGAAATGAAGCTTGAGCTGAAGAGGGTTCTAGAGCTGATCTTTCAAGTCAACATTTTTTTTTGTATTCAGACAAAAATGTAGGGATGCAGCCATTACAGAAGAATACACACGGGACGTAAGTTTTCATCACGTTGCCTCGCGTTTTATGTAGTTAAATTTATCAACAACATCATCGAAGCATATTTCCTCAAGAAAAACAACAGAAATAAAGACAAACTTGCCTCCACAAAGCAATCCGTCGACTCGGTCGCACGAAAAGTTGTCACATTCACAGTACTTTCCACTCACAGTCTCCTCTCGATTCTGCAGAAAAGAAGAAACAGTGCAATCAGGTACAGAGTCAGAAACGGGAATAAATCATCAACGACAACAGCCCATTTGTTAGCGGCACCATGCAAGCAGCATACAATACTCACGTGACTTCCGCAATGGCTTATAGTGGTCAAACGGGGCACCATATAAACAAGAAGTCGAGGGAACATAAAGACAAGTTGGGAGAGAATAGTCATACTGTTGTCATTACAATCACTGTGGTTGTGTTTCATTACCTAAACTCTCCAATAATCTCCCTGGCAATAAAAATAAATATTGCCAGGGAAATTTTTCAAGCCTTCCAGACTAAGTAAGATGGCATTTTCACCACTGGCATTTGCATAATTTGTCTCTAGAACCATCAATGAGAGATAAGTTTGAATGATACTGTGCGTAACACGTGATTATGGTGTTGCTTTGTGCTGGTAGATGCTGATTCGAGACCTCGCGCATTTAAGTTCAGCTGCTAGTCCAGCAATCATCCTTCGTACACTTCGTTTCCTGTATATAAACGTTCTTTCCATTAGTTTTAGTCCCAGTTGACCACATATCAACTTGCTCATCACTTAGCATCGTTGAAGTTTCGATGTACAGAAACATAGCCTTCCAAATGGGTGCAAAGTAGTAAAAAGACCACTCGCACAGAAAGTGGAAGCTGCAAACGTGTGTCACTGCAAGACCACTTACAATGATTTCCAGTTAAATGTTTACCAAATCGGAAAATCTGGGAATACTGTGCCAAAAATGCATGGCACGAGCATTTACAGCTGTTAAAATGTAATCGAGGTATGCTAAGCAGGAGGCTGCAGCTCCAATATTTTTCACGGCAAATTATCCCTGACCCAATGTTGCCAGTTTTCATGAAGTAAGAATCAAAAAGAAAAAAAAATCACACCATCTCCCGCTAAAGGGGACCAGGAGGCGATGCGAAGCCGGAGCACTTGCACGATCGCGTTCCATTGGCGTTCACTGGGCATGCTACCAACCTCGCGTTGTGGAACGTGAAGAGGAACACTATGCGCGTCGTGTCTTCCCTCTAGCCTGGCCGTTAATTCTCACAGGGTGTGCAGGGAACGCAGTCGACAGGCGCGCGAGAGAGAGGCAGCGTAGGAGAGGAGAGAGGGGGAGGGGACGCGCATGCGCTGGCCCTTCATCGCGGCGCTGCGCAGGAGAGAATTTCGGCATGTCGAGCCCGCATTTCAGAGGAGCCAACCGAGGCAAGCGCTGGACTGAACGCACGCAGCGCTCTATCACTTGAAGGAGAGTAGCGTATGCGCCGTGAGAGCAGAAGCGAGAACGCAGGAGAAGCGCAACCAGGTGCTGGTAGAGAAGTGGAGAGAGTAACGCGCAGCTGTTGGAGAGAGCGAAGGAGGAGAGTCGCGCATGCAGTAGTGTGAGTGCGGACAACTACGCCGCATGCAGATTACCACACCGCGTTACATACTCCCGAGCAAGAGATACTTCGCATCTAAAAGGAGCTTTTACTGGCAAAATTACCATTCTCTCAGAGAAGAAAGCACAGAAGGTGTCAAGCCCAGAATCAAGAGGAACATCTTTGCTTGCGAGCATTGCACACACAGAAAAGTTGACGTGTTAAGGTCAGTTATGTATTTTTCAGTTTACGATCAGCAGAGTGCTTCACTACTGCCTTTAAAACACTACAGTCTAAGATGTTCTGACGTCGATTACAAGCTCTATCGTGAAATTACCTGCAACAATCAAAATGAACGTACCTCTCTTGGGTGGCATTCACAAACACCACAGCGGCAATCTCCCCTTCCAGAGCACGCTTTGGTGTCGTTGGGGCTGCAAACCAGAAGCATCACATGTGACCACCTGCCATTATCACTTCCCGACAGATGTGAGCAACACAGACAATGTGCCCTGTTGGGCTATGAAATCTGACTTACTACAGTAACACCTTGTCAATTTGACCCTCGGTAATACAAATTATCCTTGAGAAAAATATTCTTAACAGTGAAATAATAACAATAATTGTTGGGGTTTTTTGCATCCCAAAACCACGATATGATGATGAGAGATGCCGTAGAGGACGGCTGTGGAAATTTCGACCACCTGGGGTTCTTTACTGTGCACCTATATCTAAGTACACAGGCCTTTGGCATTTGGCCTCCATAGAAATGTGGCCGCCGCAGCCGGGATTCGATCCCGTGACTTTCGGGTCAACAGTCGAGCACCATAACCACTAGACCACCGTGGTGGGTTTCTGAACAGTGCGAAACTGCAGTGCGAATACACAGCAAAATGAACAATTAAACTGAAGAGAGACTGTAGCCACACTCGAAAGAGTGAACTCTGCAAAGTATGAGGTAAGCTTGACAGATAACTTTCACATGCAGACAAGCTGCTAGCACAACTTCCATGACAAAACAAGGATCTTTTTTTTCCTCAGCCCACTTTCCCTTTGCATCGGTCTATTCATTCAGAAACTCTTATTTCAAATTACACATGACTTTTACTGTAAGACACCTTTCAACATAATGTCAAAAAAATTCACAATGTGGACATAATCATCCATCCTTTAATCTTCAGAGATAACAATAACTTCTAGTGTAGTTCCAGACTGCATTGAATCTATGAGCATTAATTTTTTTCTTTTTTCCTTTCGTACTAAAACATCAGTGTAGGTAGATGTTTGCTATGTATGCATGACGAGCTATCTGTATGCAACCAGGGTCACCATAGCTTTTACTTAATAAATGTGCCCGGGGTCACCAACTTTATCCTGTTTTTAAAACATCAATCCATGTCAATCCACTATTTCCCAAGTGGTTATTAGTAGCTCTGTCTCTAGACGTGTCACTGACTGAAGTTGCTGCACAGTATCAAGTTTCAGCTAAGTAAATAGCCTAATTCTCCATATGTTTGATTTGTGCCTTGCATACGCTTACTTTGCGAGTGCACAGCACTTGATTCCTAACCAGGTTAGCTTGTGTAGTTGACTTACTAGAATGACTGCTTCTGCTACTTAAGCAAATGATATTTTGATTGTCCCCTTATACTAGTGCCATGGAAACGAAGACAGTGCTGTGATGGAATCCCTGAAAATATGTCCGGAAATATGTCGCAGTAAAAAAACGGGCTCCGCTAAAGCCTTAAATTACAGAACCGATCTATACTCACAGGAAGCATCCTTTCTCATCCCTGATTTGATCAGTGTCCTTGGCATCGCATTCGCACTCTCGACCATAACGGTTGTTGTAGCAGTTGCAGATGCCGCACTCAAAGGTGCCCTTTCCGTCCGAGCATTTGGGACTGTTCGGTTCCTGCACAAGTTTTTCTTATTGGTTAGCATGTACCAGATCTTACGACGGCCAAACCAAACTAAAAAGTTAAGCCTGTTTCCATGGGACACCTTACCAACATCAATCACATGTGAACATTGGTTCATAGTTATTTAGGACACCAGTGACACAGCAAAGAGGCCGTGTCTTTATACTTGATTCCGGACAAGTCAAACTCGCGACTACCATAAAATCCTACAACTACCATCCCTTCATAAAATTTGACAATGGAAACTTTTGACCTTAATTTTCTCTCGTAGTAATGGACCTATGATCGCGAAATTAATGACAATAGAGATCTCAAAGAATAATTTATCACTTTTAACTGACTCAGTGTTTCACATTAGTGCCCTTTTAATAACAGAGGCCTCACCTCATTCCAAGGCTTCTCACAGTCGCACTCGCAGATCATCTCCAAGTGCACAGTGAGCGATTCGCTAATGCCAACAGGGTAGATCTGTATCGTTTGGTTCCACTGGCTGCGGTCCTTTGGGCACGATTTGACTTCAATCATTGCTTCGAAAGTCACCTGTCACAATGAAACGTGCAAATTAAGCAAAAGAAAAACATCACGGCTGTAGTGCTCGTTTGCGCAACTGTACAAATATCTGAATCGGAGTGATTTCGATAGCTCACACACATTGATTCTCCAATTATGTTCCGCTATGCTCAGTATCAGCAATCTTCACACTGAACGGCAGTTCCACATTGTTCCTTAACCCTTTCACTCCCATTGACGAGTATAGTCATCATCAGATTTTGTATCAATATGACCGATGACGACTATACTTGTCATCAACGAAAACTGGCTCCACATGGAACCAATGGTGACTGCAGTTGTCACAGTCGTGTTTCTTGACGCTCGAATGCCACACTTGTCCATGTTATGTCATTTGTGTCTCGGCTTTCATTTTATAGCCATCTTTCATTGTATTGCCATGTGGTGAAGCCATCTTCAAGTTATCTTTTTTTTTGTGCAATTAGTGAAATAAAGGAACCCCACTGAATTGAAAGAATGGTTACCATTTTATTCAGAGAAAAAAAAAGCCCTACAAATTGAGCGAAAAAATGTTTTCATTAAATTTGGTACAATTTCTTTCTTTCTTTTTACGGTAGCGAAAGGTTTAACCTTTTACCTCCCAAATTATTTTCGAAGTAACATTACCAAACTACCTGTTCTTTTTTTTTTCTTCTTGAAGTGTTCTACAGAAGCACATGGCTTTAAACAAGCTTCTTAGTATCGTATTCCAACATTGTGTTGCATCTGCACATTTTAAATGTCAGTCTCAAAGTGAGTCTGTGGAGTGTAGAAGAATTTCCTGCTTAGCCGAGACAGCATCGCTTGCTGTAATCTCCATACATTCAAATATACAAGTTGTCGTTTTTAAACGTAAAAATTTACAGCGGTATCAGATCTTTTCATCACATGTATAATGGACACATAACCTAGCAGCGCTCTATTATCAATCGTAATCACATCCCAACATGCACAATGTAATTCACAGCAATTTACTCACGTTGTCGCCCACTTTAAGACCTTTGCATACGTTGGTCTTTTCCTTCTTGTCTCTAGAAGGGCACAAAATTGACACTGTGTCAGCACATAAACACATTTAGAAGTCGTGATGGGAGCGCAGGTTTTATTTTGAACCGTTCACTGAAACATTTACAGCATGAGTACGTTAGCCCACCTATTTGGTTAAATTTCTACATGTACAGCCACTAACCTATTTCAGATTTTACTAATCGATCATTTTGAAGACAATGCAGTGTCATCCGTCAACTAACTCATGAAACTGTAGTTGGGACATCTGCACATGCACTGACATGTGCATCTGCAATTAGTGACAACACATGATGCCAATCAGGCTGCGCAACTGCACAAACACACCTGCACAATGGAAGATAATCCACAATAAAACTTGAGGCAGATCTTATAAGTAATTCAATGGATAATATAAAGTAAAATTTGATGCAAAAATTTCAGGCACTGTCAAAAAAAACAAGATTAAGACTACTGTTGATATTGTTATATCTTGGGTTGCCCAATTACTGCGAGATCTTTCCACATTAGTGTCTGAAAAAAAATTGTTCAGCGATTGTAAATGCACACTACGATACAACCAATGTGCTGCCCCTTACCACTAGTCAAGTTAAGACAACAATAATGAAGGTACAGTAGAACCCCGCTGTTACGTTCCTCACTGCTGCGTTTTCCCGGCTGTTACGTCGTTTTCCGCCGGTCCCGGCATAGCTCCCATAGGATACAATGTATTGGGAACCCCGCTGTTACGTCGTAACTGTCGGACCGTTCCCGTATGATACGTCGCGAAGTGCGCCCGGAGCCGACCGAGTGACTACCAAAGAGAGCGGCCATGGCGCATTTTCACGCAGCTTGGCCTCGTTTGACCGTAATATTAGCCGCATGAGAGGCGCAAGCAACAGAATCTTTCAATTGATGCAAACAAAAGCATGGCCTTCGAGATTCAAATTGCAAAGATGGCGTCTATGACGTAACTGCTCGCGAAAGCAAGGCCTTCGAGATTGGCATTTACTATTGACAAAAGCACAGCCTTTGAGATTTGCATTGCACAAACATGGCGTGTATGACGTAATTGCTTGCGAAAGCAAGGCCTTCGAGATTGGCATTCACTTCTGCCATCGCGTTGGCGTAGACTCATCATCATCGTTATTTGTCGGAGACGGGAGGAGTTCGAGCTGGTTGGAGCTCGCATGGTCGTGCGTGCGGTTCGCGGTCGGACTCGCCGCGCCGGTCGTGATTGCGTGTGCTTAGTTCTTTCATGCCTACAGCTGTTGGTGTTAAAAAAATCACATACGTTGATTACATTTCTGTGGATAAGGCCGTCCTAAGCTCCGCGTTTCTATCCATCGACTAGATCGCGGCTGAGCGCGCCAATTTTCGTGCTGCTCGTAAGAATTGAAATAAAATTCTGTACCACTAAATATTTTGCCGTTTTTCCTGTTTTTCAGCTGTTACGTTTCCCGTCTCTTACGTTTATTTCCTACGGTCCCTTCAAAAACGTATCATCGGGGTTCTACTGTATATGTATTTCTTTTGCTTGATTGTTCCTTATTTTTTATCACTGACCATTCACAGTAGGTCAAATCTGGTAAATAGCGTAGGTGGAGTGCACTCAAATAACGCATAGCTGGTAGCATATAAAACGTGACTGCAAAATATCCAAGATTGCGCATGACTGTAGTAGAGCAGAAATGAGTGGGTATGCATTCATGCTTTCTCCCTTTAAAAAGAAAAAAGAAAAAAAAAACACAGCAGATGCGAGGTGAACCACATGCTCTGTTTATGAGCTGGGCTACAACAAAGCCGTCTAGAAAGATATCTACATCCCTCCTGCCAGTATTGTACTTCTGTACGCACATTCAAGATGAAAGAGAAAAGCAACATGCACACGGAAACCACATTCTTCCGTTCACTAGCTGCCACAAAGAAACAGAAAAATTACCCGAGACAACTGGACATGTAGCTGATCTGGATATGGTTGCTAACGACATTGTCCTTGATTTCCACCTTGGAGGAGATTTTCTGTAGAAAATAGAGCAGTGCAATGTAGTACTTCAGCAGTATTCTTTGTATACAAAGCACAAGCTACAAAATCACTGCCACCATACTACAAGAAAATTTCAAACATTCCCAGTACAGGTAATCCCAACTCCGCAGAGCAAAAATTATTTAGGAAACAAAACAGCACTCCTTTGGGTGTCCTCATAAAGTCACAAAGCTAATGCGTCCTCTGTCGTCTCGTGGAGATGGCAAAACATGCACGCCATGCTGCCCCCGGAGAAGTTTGCTGCTTCAAGGCCATTCAGTGGCGATTCATTGGCAAACACCTGGTGCGCCGGAATCACTGTTAGTAGCTTGTTTCACGTGCACCGTAGCATATCGTTCATTAAGGCACTATCCAGTAATAACTGCTAGGGATGGGTGAATAGTAAGTTTGAGGTTGGAACCGAATAGTTATTTGGTCGAATAATTTCGAATCGAATAGTTTGAATAGTATATATCACATATCATTAAGAAAAATTTGCATTTTTGTCATGACCCAACTAACTTGCATCAATATTTTAACCCTTTGAGGGTTTACCCGTACATGTACGGCATCACTAACACGCACCAAAGGGTTTACGCCTATGTACGTCACTTGCCTGTATGCTTAAAATACGCAGGCTTTTTCGATCATTTCTCTAGCTTGGCATGTGCTGCCACACTTCAGAAATACGAGGAAATTTTTTCATGCGCCGATGTCTCCCTCCGTTGTTTCTTCATTTTCTTTACAAAGCGGCGCACCGGCTTTCACTTGTACCGTCCAAGCGCGCGGTATGGTGCGGCTGGTTTCTGCTTCGTCCTTCAAGTAGATATCACTTCTCGCGCCCACAAAGCTGATGGCTGTCTGGTTTCTAATCTCTCATAGGGTGACCGCTTGTTACTCTCTCGTTTATTGCTCCCCGGCGGTGCAATACATCTGTATCCATGCAGGCGCTAAATTACACAAATGATGCCGCCGTGGTTGCGTTTCCTGTTTTGGGGAGTCAGAAAAACTAGCTCCCATCTCGTTGGCGATAAGATGAAAGATTATTATAACTATTTTCACTCGTTTTGCTTTCCAGACGGGGGCACAACCATACAGTTTTCTTCCGTGCAGCTCACTCGACAGAGTTCACTTACAGCTATGGAAGTGCGCGCCAGTTGCTCTACTGCTAGTTAGCCGAGCAGCGATTCTTCCTATGTGGACTATTCCCTAAGTGCCGAATCAGAATCTGATTCATTGGATCTCAGTTCGTCAGACGAGGATTTACTTATGAGTTCAGATTCGGATGATGATGAAGGAGTGACATCTCGAAAGCTGTGAGCAGCGAGACGATGCGGGCTGGATCAAAGGTGAGTATTTTTTACCGGAAAAGTGCTCAGGTGCGCTTATTTCTGTATGTCTGTGAGCAACGTTTAATACAATGCATAATTTTCATTTATAAAAATTCGTATAAGTATTTTTTTAGGATTTTGCTTGACATTACTCTTGAATAAACCATGTGTTGGTAACAAAAACAATTTTTTGTTACTTTACAGACGTGCAAAAAAAATTTTAGACAATTTGTTTCTTAAATAGAATCATCTGAACTATTTAATTCAGCAATAAAAAAATATGCATTTATGCAGTGCATTCTGCGAAAAAATTCGACCCTCAAAGGGTTAAGAACTGGAACAAGGCATGTGTGAGTGTCACTTTTTAGGTTCTACTTTGAACAGTAGCAAGATTTGTACAGCATAGGGTGCGAGTTATAACTGGTAAAATATGTTACGTTTCAAAACTTACTATGCTTAGCGCATATAAGCCAGTATAACAGGCTTTTAAACTTAAAAAATAATTAATTGGGATGAAGTTAATATGTCCATTTAACCTTGGAGTGTGGCTTCACGGCAGTGTGGATTCCCCTAGATGGGTGGTTTCACGGCATAGCACTGCCACGCCGCAGTGAAACCACCTTTTCAGGGAGGTTATGTAGTATGTTCGACGATACGTATATTCGTTTAATTTGAATACTTCGAAATTTCGAATAATCTAAATTCATGTTGAAGCCAATTCGAATAGTGTAATATTCGTTCAAATATTCGAAGCAGCTGAATGTGCGCCCCATCCCTAATAACTGCCACTAAAATGTACATTAGTTCTGTTTCATGGCATTAGTGGCTGAAGTCTGGGAAAAAATATGATATACGGGACAATATTGCAATTTTTGTGCGTCGCTTCCACGGAAGAATGTGCAAACAAAGGGAACACGCAGGATGCACCATATCTCGTGCTGTGTCAAAACCTGCCTTTGTCTCCTCACCCGGCCATGACTTTATCATGTCGACCAGCCGTTGCAGCCCAACACATTCCTCCCTTCAAACACTTCTTTCTCCGTTCCCTACCCATACAACAATCCTATAAAAAATACACCAGGCCTGCACAGAACATGCAGCACAGTCACAGCAAAAGCTGGAGGAGCGGCCTTTTAGAGCCTGTTGTAAACTCTCCTGGGGCGACCACTACAACTACGGTTGCAAGGTACCGACTCCACCATAACTCATCGTAATTTTGCGAAGTAGGGAAGTACCTACTATGCCATTATTCATCATTCTGCAAAGAAGTGAGGTACCAGCTACACATCTGTAAGGCATTATGTGCACTTTGTTGGTGCTCTGGCTGATGACGATGAAGAATTATGGCTGAGCCCTTTGTAATGGGAGGGAAGCTCTAAGCCACCCACTCGTTACACAATTTCCATTGTGTGACGCCTGGTTCTTATTTTACTTTTCTACCATGCTATGTTACCCTGTTAACGTAATTCCCTGCCTCACGTGATGCCTGTGTAGTGCCTTTTTGCGAAAGTTTCAAGCACCTGGCGTGACGTTGTGGTAGAATACTCGACTGCCATGCACTGGGTTCAAATTCCGCTTGGCCCTGGATATTCTTTTTTTTTTCTCATTGTGCGTGATAGCGGCTGCGGATGCTGGCGGCAATGGACAACTACACCACCAAAATTGGCTGTAGTTGTGATCTCATAACAGCTTTCCCTGTGAAAACCCCGTTGAACGACCAGAGGACAAGAAAGCCAAGACTCACGTCGTACTGCTCCCGCACGAGTTGAACCACGTTGGAAGAGTCGTTCTCCAGGCGGCCACTGCTACAACCCTCGAGCTGGTTTCCCAGTTTCTCGTAGACACTGATCTGGTCAGCTGTTACGGCAAAGATGATGTTCACCTTGTGCTCCTGGATCTTGGCATTGATCTGGCTGAGTGACGGGTAATCCTGGTGCACGCTTTCAGTGTACTCGTTATTCTCCAGATGACACTTGCCATCGTTGGGCTTGACGATGCCCCCGAGCTAAAAAATAACACAAAAGCACAACTGAACTACTGGATTTAAAGAATCTAGATGGTCCGAAGAGCATTTAAAACCTCGGGTATATCTGCAATGCCTTCTGCAGTACACATCACAGACACCCAACAGCTGCCAGTATATTACTCAAATTACATCACCTGGTAAACCTCACTGCCTTTCCTTTGACCTTTATCTCTTCGTTTTCCCACTCAGAGCTGATTTATGAATAGCCATGACGAATTGTATAGCGCAAACGGGGTACTTGGACAGACAGAGAAAACGAGGACAGCGCCTGTCCCCGTTTGCGCTATACAATTCGTCATGACATATCAACTAGCCCAAGCCGATACCCTTCTAAGTTATGAATAGCCTTGTGAAAAGCCAAAGTTGCATTTGGCTTAATACACACAGGTACTGTAAATCGACAGAACACAAAGTGTACAGCCTCCAAAAAACCTGACTGATTTAAAGCGTTTGAGTGAAATAACGAATGAAACGATGTCCAGACACGCTCAAAATGAAACTAACTTCATACAGGACAGCAGATTATACAGATACACAGCCAGTGCCAAATGCCAATTTGTGATAGGCACAAACAAGGCTATGTAAGGACTGTTCGTTATTGTTTTCATTTCAATCAAGCCAGACATCAAGAACATAACTCAAGCACAAAAATGTGATTGAACAGAGCACTACTGGCACAGTAGGATCATAGGATGAGGCATGTGTGAAGATACAAGTAAGCAAACTGAAGACATTATCCAGGCATTCCTGTACACACAAGAACACTGCTCCTCTTCATTTTCTCCACAGTAATAGTTGTACACAAACTACTCAAAAACATTAGCTAAGTTATGTGAAGTACAAAGCTACTTCCTTTTTTTCATTGGCTAATGCAGCAATAAATAGAATTTACTATATGCTGCTTTCATGGTGTTATGCAAGATGTGAACACGAGATAGGAGAGAAGCCTGGTCATACGAACTTTCTTTCCACCAATCTTGGTGAAATTAGGCATCCTTTTTCAGGTTTACATTCCGATTTCAAATGTTGTTTAGCTTTTGTGCATGACAAGTAGCTAATAGGCTAATTAAAATAAAATGTAAACAAAAACACCCTACCATTTCATGCCTATGTGGTGGAAGAACTGCAAAGCGAAAAATTTAGGCTTGTACGAATAGCAAATTTTAGGTTCAAAGTGAATAGTGATTTGGTCGAATAATCTCGAATCGAATTCGAATAGCATATATGACATATTGTAAAGAAAAATGAGCACATTTGTCATGACCCAACTAACCTGTGCAATATTTTTCTTTAATTGAAACAAGGCATGGGCAAATGTAATTCTTTTTGGTTCAAAGGAAGTGGAAGCAATTTTGAAAAGTAGCAGGATTTCGCTTTTGGTAAAATGCAAGTGATAACCTGTAAAATATGTTACATTTTAAAATTTACTACACTTAGAGCATATAAGCCGGTACAACAAGCTTTTAAACTTAAAAAATGATGAAACGATGTGAGGGTAATAAGTTCATTTAACCTTGAAGTGACGCTTCATGGAAGGGCAATTTTTTTCTGGAAAGGTGTATTCACGGTTTGTTCACTGTACACCTACTTGTTCATTTCGAATACTTCGAAATATCCAATTGTTTAAATTTAAATCGAATCGAATCGAATTCGAATACTGTTATATTCTTTCGAATATTCGAAGTGCCTCGAATATCGCAGAAGCCTAGAAAAATTTCATTTTACTGCATGAATCAATAGCCAGAAAGGTAAATAGTGTAACAATGCAAGTAGTTTTTAAAAAGTTGTAAGTATGAATGTCATTACAATACACTGAACTTCACTTTTTGCATAATGAATTTAATATGGCAGGAAACAGGGCAAAATCATGAAATTTTGAAGCCAATGTTTAAAAATCTACCTTTATTATAGCCATCATCCTAAGTGTGGCTTTCTACTGCAAAACGTTTGTTTTTTTTAATTCTGTCTGCTCTAAGTGCTCTAAGTGCACTTGCAGATTTAAAGTAGTCTTCTATGAATCCTTGAAGAAGTATTATTTTAGCGTGAATTCCAGCTCCGATTCGTTCCAGAGGAGTACTGGTTTTGTGGCAAGGACATTGGTCCACGAGGTCTGCACAGGCTAGTGCAAAAAAAAGTGGAGAATCAACTTTTATGTGATTTATGGCCTCCTAAGACCAGGCTTCCTACTTAGCAAAGTCCAATATGGCAGCAAATATTAGAAGCACATCACAATTTTGTGTATGGGGAGATAACAAACCAAGTAATATACATCACTGGAGTGTAGCACCACAGAAAGCACAACAATGGGAAAAAAAAAGCTTAGCCTTCATATTCTGCAGCAGCGATTTCCAGAAATTAACATCAATATACCGTATTTACTCGATTCTACCGCGCCCTCGATTGTAACGCGCACCCGTTTTCCGCGACCAAAAAAAAAAAAAATGTAATACATCGATTGTAACGCGCACCCATTTTTCGTGAGAGAAAAGAACAAAAAAAGTCCGTAGGAGTCAAACTTCGCACATTCAGAAGAACAAGTATTTGGGTTTTAAAGAACTGAAGTTTCAAAAAAGTAAAACACAAAGTCAAAAAGCGGGCCTTGCCGCTAAAACTGTCACCACTACGGCGGCGATACGAGTCGCGTAATGGATCACTCTTCGTCGCTGTCGGACAACTCCTTGTCGCTGTCAACACTCTTCGATTTCGGGAAACCGGCCCTGCTTTGGTCCACTGAAACCTTTTCGTGAAGCTTTGCTGTAAAAAATCTTCTGCTTCTGTTTGCGGCAGTCTCGCACGCATGTTTCGGGAACTTCGAACTATATCCGAACGACCGCGATGCGGCCCGATTTCCGTCCATCGTGGTACACTCGTCGAGTATTTGGAGTCGGCACTTCGATGCCGTCGATGCGAACGCAGAACGGGATAACAATCTCCTCGGCACACGTACGAACTGAAAAAATGGCAGAAATGGCCAAGGCGCGTAGGAGGCGGCCATTTTGAAATGTCGATGGCAATACGATAACCGAATTTCTTTTTTTTTTTTCGGTACTCGATTCTAACGCGCATGCGATTTTTGGACTCGTTTTTCTGGAAAAAAGGTGCGCGTTAGATTCGAGTAAATACGGTACTCGTCCAGCTATGCCACCTATTTCAAATTTAGCTCTGGGGCTCTATCTAAGTACGATGAAACAATGAAATATTTTTTCTTGGTAAATTTGGTGACGTTAGTTACATTAATAAAAAACGTTAGTAAAACCTCATTACTGCAGCAAGTAAAGTTCTGATTTAAGGAAAATCTGTTGCTGGGCCTGTCGGTACATACTTGAAGAAACGAAAAAAACAGCTTACAGACGCGTACACAAGAAGAGAAAACGACAGACACTCGCTGGAGTGTCTGTCGTCTTCTCTTCTTGTGTACATATGTGTAAGCTGGTTCTTTGTTTCTTCTGATTTTAGTTGTCAATTTTTTTATCAAAAATGGCTAAATACCACAAAATTTCAAGAAATGAAGCTATCAAGTTTACAACTCTAATTTGGCAATGAAATCAGCATCATTACATCAAAAAACAGACAAAATTGGTTAATTTTAGATCACTCTTATCTACACCATTTCTACGTGAGTAGAATCTACACAAAACCCTCATAAACAATGAAAGGAAAAACTTTTCATCTGACCACATGTAGCACAAGGCCAGAAAGGAAGCCCCCATCTACGTCACTCAAAAAGAAATCTTCACGGTTGAAGAAAATGTCATCCTGGTCTCGGATCTGAACCCAGGACAAACACCTTTGTGAGGCAGCAACCTTACCATCTGAACTAAGCAGGGGACTAACAAATGGCAGCGTGAGAGATATCCTCCCAATTAAATGAATATTAATATGTCCACACGCTAAGATCTCTTCTGGGGGCAGAGTAACAAACTTTTAAACTTTGTGCTTCTATCTTTATTTTAGTTTGCCAATTTCCAACAATTTTTGTAAGAAATCCAAGGTCCTAAATCAAAATTCTGCTTTCAAACGTCACTAAAACCTAACCATTTCTCTTCAAATTTAAAGAATTTCCATTTAGATTGGTCAAGGCACTCTCTCATAATAACATCTCTGCACTTTATATGTACTTGGGTGGGAGGCATTGGAGTTGGCACCAACCTAAAGATTCCTCTTAAGGTGTAAATGGTGCCGAAGAAGTAAAATACTTACTGTAAGACTCTCTAAGGAAAGAAAATAAGGGTAGTTAATGTATATGCAGTGTTTAAAAGGCACAAGGGCAAGGAGTGGTAAAATAAAGAAGACAGGACAACAAGTTGCAGCTGTGCCAAGTGAACATCTAGCAATTAACTCAGAAAGAACACTTACTGCTTGACAGTTTTCAATGTGGTTCGCATGTGAGCAAGTGTGCATATGAGCAAGTGTGCACATGAGCAAGTGTACACGTGAGATGTTCCGTGCCTCACCTTGCCGTCCCCCGCGTAATGGAAGCCGCTGTCTGTGGAGAAGAGAAGAAGCCTGCGAGCTTTATCTCTCCAGCCAATTTCCTTCTGCAAAGCAAGCAGAAACATGAAATGCGTGAAACTATATGACAGCAAAGTTGTACACATTGTTCTCACTACACTCCTGGGTAATTCTTCCAGAAATAAAACAAACCGGTTCCTTAGGCTTCGGCCAACGGGGTGTCAGTGTGTGGCTCGAAGCAATCCAGCCAAATTTTACTACTCCATCTACTTTAAAATGGGAGTTGTGAAATGTTTAAAATAACAGAGAGCTGAGCTAGTTGATGAGTATTCACTTTAAAAGAGAGGGCGTGCAAACATGGACACAAGAAAGAAGTCAAGACGCCACTAAAGCCGTGGTGTTTATGGTGTCTCGATTTCTTTCTTGTGTCTGCATTTGCAAGCCTTGTCTCTTAGAATGAAATGTTTAAGTCGACACTCAGAAGCCTGCTTTTCTGGAAGTCTTTTTCAAGGCATCATAACTCCTATGATAAGGCATATAGCAAAAGAAAGCTTTTGGATTTCATGGATCGTGCCGAAGAAAGCTATTCCCTGTTTGGCAGAATGAGGAGCCTATCTTTTAAAATTATTCCACAATATTATTCAAAGGAATTATGCAAAAACTAACATTCAAATGAGATATATGAAATGGACTTCATTCTCGAAGCAAGTACTATAAAATTACATAAGTACGTATGCGAGTTTGCAGCACCACAACTCGCAAAAAAAAGGAAAAGATGTTTTGTACTACGACTCAACTTGGGTATGAGAAAATACTACAGTAAAAGCCAAAAGAGATAATAAGTTTGATGAAATATGGTAAGAACTGTTTAGCAGTTTGAGATGTTGACTGTTCATTAAGAATTCACAAACTTCGTTCAGTAGGGACGCTCTGAAAACAGCCACATTGTTCTCATGTCACAACAACAAGGATCTGCATGTCAAGCAGAAATGCGTCTCAAGCTTATCCATTAAATACGTAATGATTTTACAGCGACCAATATTTCAGCTGCTGTCATACAATAGGTTCTATAAGACTGATGGCACCACTGAAAGTACTGAATGTGCAAGGTTTCAAGAAAAGAGGAAGGCGACTAAACTGCTGCGTTATTTTTTAAAATCAGTCAGCCTAAAATGGACGCAAATGAAAAATTGCCAGGTGTCATTATGAAAATTGCAAGCGAGCTCTAAAAATTCTAAATTTTAAAGTGAAATTGTAAAAGCAGAAAGAAGGACATGCCTGCCAAATGATCCAAGTATGAATTATTAAGAGTCAACAGCACTGCCATTTGCCTTTGCAGCCAAATTATTGCCAAGTGCATACATACTGTCGTAGAGTTCGTTAGAAAAATTACTGTAGGGAAATCTAGGGCTCCTATTATTCAACTAGCATGTGGATAATTGTTTACAACATGAATTTACGTAATCTTCATACTTGTTGTTTCAAACATTATCATGTTTAAGTTACTACATTTCCAAGCACTCACAGTAGTTGTAAACAATGGCAGACAATTAGCCTCTGCATGCACACCTAATTGATGTGAATGGTTAGGCTTCTAATGCAATACTATTTTGTTGAAAATGATCCACTTCCAAAGTCACAAAATAAAAAGAACTATGGCAGCTTTGCACTAGTGGTTCCAAGCCTAAAGGAAGAGCACAGCTGCGTGGCCTTCCCTGTTTCTTTTTATCTTTTCTTCTCTTTCTTTATCTGTTTCTTGTATTTTTGTATCTGTTTGTTTCAATGTCTTTCTTTCTATTTCTCTCTTTCTCTCTATTTCTTTCTCTTCCCCTCTCCTTCAATCTTTATTTCTCTTTCTTGCCTTTCTCTCTCTCTCTGCTTCATTCTCTCTCTTTCTTTGTTTCTTTTTATTTCTCTCTTTCTTCGTCTTTTTCGTCTCTGTTTCTTTCTATCTCTTTCTATGTCTTTTTATCTTTTTATGCCTTTATTCCCTTTATTTCTCTTTCTTTCTATCACTTTCTTTCTTTCTCTCTCTCTCTCTTTCACGTGTTTCATGTGCCCCACTTCACCTGCTGTGCTCGGTAGTGGGGCTTCTCCAATTCATGTGGTGCATACTTACCTGTGGAGTTTTTTCACAACATCGCACAAACTACTACTGACCAAATCCGTCCTACTGACCATCATATAAAGTAAAACCTCAATGGACGTCCCAGTTTCGTGTTTTCAGTTGTTACGCTCTAAGGCTACAGTCCCGTTCAATTCCCATAGGCTCATGTGTATGAACTTCCTGTTTGTTACATTATGCATCGCCGCTCTTATGTACAAAAACTGCGACAGCACCTATGTTGACACATCACCAATGGAAACGGTCACAGCGCCTGCCGCGTTGCAGCACCTTTACAAAGAACAGCGTAATTGCCTTTCATGTCTAATCAGTGCTAATTCAGGAGGCTAACTGCTCGTTTGAAAACTACATGCTTGCGCATGAAGGAAAGAAGTGTTTATTTCAAGGGCTCGTTTTCTTTGTTATACACAATATTATTGAGAACTAACAGACAATAATGCCAAGGAAAGTATAGGGGACGTTTTTAGTAATAAATGTAAGGTAATTGTGAAGAAAGAAAAGTGGATGAAAAGATAGCTTGCCGCGGGCAGGGACCGAACCTGCGACCTTCGAATAACGCGTCCGATGCTCTACCAACTGAGCTACCGCGGCGGCCATCCCCCCGTCCACTTTATAGGGTATATGTGTGCATTTAAACATGGGAGCATTTGGTCAGCTTCCAGCTGACCAAACATAATACCAGCTGACCAAACGTAAGCTGCCAGCTGCCAGCTCGTAATAAGTTCACGTGCTACGTGACGCCAACAGGCAGAAAAAGAGTGTTCCACATTCGCCGTCATGGCTACTGGCGGCACTGACTGACGCTCCCACGTTTAAATGCACACATATACCCTATAAAGTGGACGGGGGGATGGCCGCTGCGGTAGCTCAGTTGGTAGAGCATCGGACGCGTTATTCGAAGGTCACAGGTTCGGTCCCTGCCCGCGGCAAGCTATCTTTTCGTCCACTTTTCTTTCTTCACAATTACCTTACATTTATTACTAAAAACGTCCCCTATACTTTCCTTGGCATTATTGTCTGTTAGTTCTCAATAATGCTTGCGCATGTAGGTTTGCATGTAAGTTCGTGTGGGCGTCTCCTTCTTAAAGGGAGCAGATGCCCAGGCGCCACCTGCACACCACATTGTGCTTACACTGCTCCTGCCTGACCAATAAACGAAACGGCTGTTACAGTGCGCACATAGTCATGTCGCCGGCTTTTGCATAGTTTTGTGCACTAAACAAAATTGATATCAGATGTTACATGTGTCCACACGTACATTTTATTTTGCTTTTGTCCCCTGTGAAATGCTACATTAGGGTTTCGCAGCACATGCTCACTGAAGCGCTATACTCGTAGTTCTCAAAGATGGTAGCAACAAGTTCCTCTTAATAACTGTCATACAAACTAAGTACTATGTACGATCACGAAAGTGTACACGTGAGAAACCAAGGACAAAAGCTCACGTGGCAGACGACGGCTTGCATTATGGCGTCGAACCCGCCTTCGGGAGCGTCGAGATTCCCAGAGACCTTGGCGCCGGCCACCTGCTCCTTGAAGAGGCCAGTCTTGGTGTCCAGTGGCATGTGGTTCTTGAAGCCATAGGGGGCAACACAATCGTCACAAGGACTCTGCAGCCTGTGAGAAGTGGGTACATTCAATAGGAAATAGAACAGTCCCGAAAGCAGAGTCAAACCTTATTATAACAAAGTAGCATTGGGACCATAAATTAGTTCGTTATATCCTATATTTATTGTAACAGTAGCGATGAAGATCAGCAGCCTGGCTTATGAAAAATCATAGATACAAAAACGAATTATTCTAGGCTTCAAACCCACTATAAACGAGGTAATCTTTACCCGCCTCCTTGTGGCCTTTCAAACTTCGGTTCATGCGGCAGTGGAACCAGTCAAATGCACTCTTTTCTTTCCACTGAATGACCAAAATTTTCGGAACCTTTTGAACCTCTTAAAGAGACCCTGCAACACTTTTTAAGAGTAATCATCTAATGTCTTCATTAAAAGAGCCTCACAAATCGACTGCCACAAAAATTTTTAGAATCTGTCAAGTACGAGCGGAGTTGCAGGGACTTGCCGCACGCTTTAAGCGCTTTCTCTCTCTTTTCGTACCAGCGAGCGGCCTGAAAGCTACGCATTGAGGGGAATGACAAGGGGGTAAGAAGATGCATCCCTTCGTCAGCAAGCACCATGGCCTTGAGCACTTTCTTTTAATTTTTTCTTCGAACGCGCCAGCTTACTTTCAGTGTGATCATGAACATACGCGCGGGCACACGGCGGCATCCCGCGGTGGCCATGGTAACTATGCAGCTCAAGATGCTCAATTCAGCCAATGGCCGTGAACTTTGGGTATATGGCGCAGTCATTTCGGGTACATAGCATCATTTGTAGAGAGAAGAGGGAGTGATTTCTGGCTGACTTTGAGAATTTATTGCAAATTCCAGGCCACGTGCTGCGCTATAATGTTTGGCTTGCATGTTCTCAGGAGCCTCGACTACCAATCAGCAGCATTTTCTGACCATGCTGAAAACGTGTTGCAAGGCCCCTTTAAAAACAATGTAGTTGTGAATTTCTTTCAACATTTATTTTGCTGTTTACGCAATCTTCCGAGTTTTAAGCCTCACGGGAAGCGAATATTTCTTCGGGAAGCAAATATTTCTCTGTTACAGCCAGTATTGCGGCAGCTCTCGCATTTTCGGTTTCATTATGAAAAGAGTAAATGTCACCGAAAGGAAGTGTAACCAACCAAAGTCCATATTTAGCTCGTTATAACCAATAATTCACTATATCAGTGTTTCTGAGAACGAAATTCAACAGCACGTGGTTTTGTTTAAACTGCCATAAGTGCAAGCTACGTGAAAATGCGTAAACAAGTATATGCATATTTATCTACACGAAATTTATCCAGTGCTAAACTTTACGACACACACACAAAGAGATGACAGGTCCTGTTATGTCTTTCTGTGTGTCTGCTCCAAAATGTAGCGCTGGATAATGTTCATGAAGAAGAATATGCAACATTAACTAGCCCCGTAACGTGTTTTATTAAGTATACATGGGGTGCACTTATGCATAGTTCCAATGAAGCTTTGCAAATGAGTCTTGTCTCTTCAATGTCATTGCGCACTGTTGAGAGATACAGTTCACTGCTTTGTGGACAGTATACATACCCTTTCAAACAAAATGACCTGGTAATTATTGTTGACAGTTTTAACTACTGCACACCAAGTGGTTAATTGGTGAGTGTAAATACTTGTATCACCCGTAAATAAACAGTAATCACTTCAGAGAAACTGATAAGATTCTTCTGACTTCAGAAAACACTACATACAGCGACATTTACTCCACGGTGACCATGTGCTTCTAGAATGAGTTTGTTCTACAAGTGAGCAAAATGATACGAACTGTGCCAACTCACTTTTCAGGGACTGTGTTCACATAGGGCATGACCACTTTGTCGACAAATGAGCCAAAGCCAAGACGGAAGTTTGTGGTTATCTTGCCCATCTCTTCGGCCAGCAGGTCACCCAGTAATGCTAGTTTGTCCTTGTCATCCTTCATTGAGTTGGAAAGGTCCATCAGGTAGTAAAGGTCAACCGGATAATCCTCTGCTTGCTTGAATTCCACATGCAGTGGGAATGGAGACTCTGCAAATTAGGTTTTTTAAGAAATATAATGGATGGAGACATTAAAGGAACACTAAAGGGAAAACCAATTTTTCTCGCATCAGCAAATTCTCTTTTACAATACCAAAACCACTACACTTGCTGTGAGAAGACACGTAAAAGGAGCATGTGGGTGGCGATGCCACCGTGAAGTTCCCGTACCAATCATCGTGAGTCATAAATTTTGACAGCGTCTACCACAGCCTACATATTTCATAATCAGCAAAAATGAAGTTCCTTGTACTGCTGAGCGAGCTGGAGGCTTAACATACCAAGTTTCAGAAAATTTAGTGAAGTCAATGTCACCCAGATACGAAAAAAAAAAAAACTCTTTGAAATCCATGACGTCACGTGGGGACATTTCGGCGCAAAGTTTAAGAATGAAAGTTTGACCTCGATTTTCTCTTCTGTTAATAAACCTATGATGGTGAAATCATCTACTGTAGAGTTTTCAGAGCATAATTTATCAGCCTAAACCAATTCAGTGTTTCACTTTAGAGTCCTTTAAACGCCAAACATATGAAGAGTGCACTCAAACATCTGGGAACACGCTGCAGTAGTTTTGACATACTCTGTGCTCCGAATGATCTCCATGGGGTCAGAAACAAATGTAAGCGCAACAAACTGTTCCTGATGTAGATGTTTCTATAAATGCCTTTTCAAAGATATTTCAATAGCCTGCACAGCTGTGACCGCTGCCCAGAGGAATGTGACCCGCTTAAATTGGGCACAAGAATCCCTTGCCTCTTTATGAGATGCCTGCTGCGGGTCGGTCGTCAACATGCATCTATTCTCGATAATCAATGATTCTATAATCCTAAAAATTGCATTCTGACAGAAGGACCCCTTGTCATTTGTGAATGAGTGTTACCTGTTTTCCCTTCAAAGTTACACACTTCAGTAATACTCGTGCGTTTTCTTTTCTACCGAACCTTTGTATTACTCATTTTATACCCTGCAGTTTCCATACATGGTACAGTGGTATAGCTCGACGGTCGACAGGATGCAATCTTGCATGCCATGAGGGAGTCAACTAAAACTCAAGCCTGCACAAATGTTTTAGGCCTCCTTTTTCCCACTAGAAGGACACTTCCAAAGCCTCTTATATGAAACTATTACGCAGGCATTACTTGGGAAGGAAGAACAAACAAAATTAAACATGTGGAGAGTTGGAAATCCAATCTTTAACAGCCCAACATACTAGTCCCGCTAACAGAAGAAGTGTTAAAATGTGGAATAAAGTGGCACTTACTCGGTTTTAACCTGAGCCGAATTTCTTGTGGTTTGATTTGAATGGCTTCGCCTTCTCTCGCTCCCTTGTTGCTCAGCTCATTGTCCTTTTTGGGGTAAGAATGAAAGAAATAAGTATGTCACCGTTATGAGCATCATCCAATCTCAATGCACCAAATTCAAGGCAGTCTTGTAAAGATGTACTTGCCACAATTTTTGTCATAGTGTTCTTGGGATGAAAGTAGTCATCTGGGCAGTACTGAGCCAGGTTGATGAGCGTGTCGCACCTGGGCTTTCCATCGTTCGTGTAATTCTTGAAAAGGTTAGCAGAGCAAAAGAAAAGAATTACAGCGTTGCAACGTGAGCAGATCAAATTGCAAGTATGCGATGACACGCGAGACATGCGATGACATGAGAGCATGTACACTGGGAATTTCTATACATGTTGTGCTGATGAATAAACGCACCATATTTACGTGAAGCAAAGTGTGTGAAAACATTCGATATAATGTGCCCCAGTTCAGAACACTCACCAGTTTTGTGCACCAACCACAGTCGGAGTCAAATGTGATACACTCGGAACACGTTTCCCTTCCACTGCATGGATTACTGAGCAGCTTCTCGGGGCCTACAAAGTGAACAATAAGCAAAGACTTTTTACTGACAACAGGTAATATATATATATATATACTTTTTTTTTCTTCCTCAGAAGGCTATCAATAACCCTTTGATGTACAGAGAACTGTAAGTCTCACTTTGAAGGGCCGGTTTACTACACCACAATGGTGAAAAATAACTGAGAGAACTTTTCTATGCGATTGCATTTCCATACCTCATTAGAACATACACCTTTTGTTTAATTCCGTATTCATAAACAAAAAAAAAATGGTTATTATATTAGCTGCTAAATTCCCCATTTTTTTTCCCGCAATGCTCAGTTGCTGTGCATGTGTACTCAATTCTAAGCCAACACCTAAAGTTTTGATGACCAGATAATTAAAAAAAAGAGATTTTCCTGAAGTGTAAACCAAACAATGAAGAAAAAGGCCACAAAAATACTGCATCTTTTATTACCATTTCAGGCGCTTGTCACAGGCATGGGCAGCATTTAACTCATCAAAATATTTTGACATAGCCGGTTTCTTTGTCAGTGATTTCTTCCTCACTTTCGCATAGCTTGTTCAAGATACTGCACTCTCACAATACTTGCACAATTAACTCAGCTGGAATTTAACTTGATGCCACTGCAATCCGTCTCAATACCTGACTAGGCAAACTTTAGACAGTGAAGGTATGCCAATCTAGGACGGCGTCTAAACATGTTCCAAGCGACACCGCAAGCATTTACAAGAAGCTGCAGCCACTTGTGCCTATATAATATTCATCATTATGGATGCATTCCTACTTCTTTCCATTGTAATAAAATAAAGATAATCATTAAAGATAATCATTTCTGTGCCTTGCAGCATAAGCTTTTCTATTGTTGACAGTCTAATGTGGTTGCAACCAAATCATGCTATTTTGCGTAAAAGGGTTTTCGAGAAGGCACATTAATTTTATCACCTTGCTTTAAGCCCTCCATAGGTGTATAGGTGTAGCCAGTGGGGTGGGCCTTACAGCCTCCCCCCCCGGAAAAAGATTTGCAGTTTGTGTACATACACACACGCAGATCATCAAATACACTAGCATATATATATATATATATATATGAGGCTACAGACACTCCCCCAAGATTACATCTCTGGAAACATCCCTGAAACCCTGACATTGAGAAATGAAGCTTCATGGGGTAATGTTTTTTTCGCAAATACACGCAGAAAAAAAGTGATGTTCATTTTATCCAAATTCTTTTACTGAAAAACCATGCAGATTCAACACAATGGCGAAATCTAAATGGCGCAAAGCCTGTTTAATATAACAAGACAGCGGCAGTAGCAGACAACACATGGCCTCATCGTCTTTAATCTTAGTGCTCTGTGTTATGAAGACGAAAGCAATTCACAATAATCGTTTCGGGAAAGTAGTGATGACAACCGTGTACACACAGAAAACTGAGACATATCTAAACACATTTGAAGCTTGTACTACACAGTGGCCGAAGAATGGGGTTATCCAAATGTGAATAAAATCAAAGAAACCGTTTGAATATCGTGTGCCAGTCCATTAAGCGGTCTGTCTGTGTTATGATGCTACGAAGATCTTGGTTATACACGACGTCATGATTTATTTCATGATCTTTGAGGTCGTGTAGTTACTAACACTTAAGTCTATCAACACTCACTGATATATTAGTTATCTATTCAGCAAAAAAAGTTTCATATCTGCATTGCAATGATTCCAGTGGGGTCTGACACCTCAACATTCCATACGCATGCCTGCAATAACAAACAATTCATATAATTGCATTATGCACAGATGATAGCACTGTAGGTGAGGAATGCGTGGTCTCCCGAACTTATCAAGAAACATCCGTTATCTCAGAACTATCGTGAAATATGACGAAAACATGCGCATATGATAATACTTTACATGTCGTTATCTTATCGTGCCCATCAAAGGGTTAAATAAGCAGTCGTCAACGTCTTTGAGTACACAGACGCGAAACATGGTCAGTAGAGATTACCTTTCTTGAAACTTTCTTTACTCTTCACTTGGCAGTGTGCGACGGAGGCGAACAAAAACAGAACGCAGCAGAGGTGCTTGACGGCGGTGTAGGAGATCATGTTCACAACTGCTGTTTAACATAAAAAGAAACCTGAAATCGTAAAGAAAATCAGAGTACATAAGCGCCATAAACACGAAGGCATGATCCAAATGTCATCGTGACACATAAAAAGGGCACGGGAACGACGCAAAAGGAGTTTCCTGCAAGCTCGCACGTCCCCGCCCTTCCAACGGATCCGCACAAGAAACGAACAGAGGAAGGGTAGATAGCAGTTTCCGTTCCGATCGGACTAGCAAAATGCGGCTGCACGGTCGCTCTAAAGTCCCGCCGGTAAAACTACGATCAATCTTCATTAGGACAGCCAACAAACCACAACTAAAGTCCAGATGGCCCGCAGATGTGCCCTGCCCATTGTGTGTATACATTATCGTCCGAACGAAGTTGCGAACTACGAAAACCTGTCGTAAACCGATGTGCCACGGAGCAGAACACCTCTAAACCTCAAGCGTAAGCTTTCAAAGTGGTCGCTGACTCCTGACAATTTAGTCTGAACGTGCAACGAGAGCCGTGCCCGAAACTTACTGCCGAAGAATGCCGAGAAACCGAACTTTCAGGACGCCCACAGCACGAAGACAAAGCGTACTTACAACTTAACGAAGAGTAAATTAACGGGTTGTAATCCTTCTTCCGTATATCACGTCATTGAGAAGCGCCGCTCTAACGCCGCTAAAATCACACAGAGGATACACGACAACTCCTAACGCGAGGTACTCCAGCAGCCTCGGTTGCCTATGTAAGGAGAAGGAGACTCATGGGGGGAGCAGTGACGTCACTCGGGAAGTGTTGCTCACTGCGACCGGCGCCGTTGGCGTCTGCCTGGATGTGTTGCATCTGCCGGAGTAATATGACACTTGCCTCGTAAGAATCCGCAGATCCAGAGTTCACTCTGTTCCGATTGCTACGACGACAGTGGGTATCCAAACGCGTCTGAACAGTACGAGCAAGATCGCTCGTAAAATTCAGCTGTCGTAGCCCGCAGTCTCAGCCGAATGGGGGGCACGCGCGCCCGCGCCCAATGTTGAGACGCCCACGTTTCGCCCTCCTCACGGATGCGTCCCGTTTCTTTGCGCGGTGAGGCGGTTGTCGTCGGGCTCGTCGGGGTTCTAAAAACGGGTTCGCGCCGCCTTCGTTTAATTTTGTGCGAAAGAAACCTCGAAGACGGGTTGTCGTGTCAGTGGAAGCGGAAGTCGTGTTTTCTGGCTTATTTGTTTGTAAGCGACCCGACGTGCAATAAAAATAAAACAATGCCCGTTTCGAGAACAGGCAAGCGAAAGGGACGAAAATGCCATGTCTTTGAGTGCGAGCTTGGCACGTTCTTTCGATCACTGGCGATTATGTGTTAGTCACACATAATCGCCAATGCTAAAATCATGCTACAGCAACAAGGAACCGCAGGTAGAACTGATATCAACGAGGAAGTAGTACAAGAGATCTGATAGCCTCTCGACCCTTTCGACCCCTTGTTATTCTGTGTGGTTGTTCTGTCCACGGTTCTGTCGACGGTACGTAAGTACAGTACATACATACATACAAGCGGCTGGTACCGCGGCAGCGCGCATGAATAATATGAAAATACAACCATAAAATAACGGACAACGTCGGACAATGCGGACACAACTAGACCGAGCGTCGCATACTTGTAGGCAGACTTGTAGGCTTGTAGTAGAGAAATAGCCTTGCAAAGCAAAGATTAGCAAAGATGATGCGAAAGTAGTCGGTAGCCCAGGTAGCCGGCCAATATAAGCCGCATGCAAGTCGACTGCAGCCGCTAGTCGGTTGGGTTAGTCCGGTACACGCGGTACACGACCTGGTCCGATATCGCTCTCTTGTACGCTAACAAGCATCGAAGGGTACCGAAAGACATTAAATGTGACTGCAAGCGGACGACAGTGCTCTGCGCAGGCCTTGCGATGATCTGACGCTCTGTACATTTGATTTACCTTTAATGTATTCTCAACGCAAACAGTAAAAGGACACAGTTGGCACATTTCCAAAGGATGATCTCGTCTACCGTGCTCTCGATAGACTGCTTCTGTTTGAAGCACTGTGATGTCTTTCAAAGAGACGCTCCCCCGGAAGCGAATTTAGTCTAGAAAGTGCCCTCGGCGCTACTACTATGCAAGAAACGAATCATGCCTGCGGTCGAAGTTCGAGAAGAAAGAGAAAAATGCAACAGGCTGTTGGAGGTAAACACCTGCATGCTGGGTTTTCCGATGTGACTAATCGCGTTAGCGCGTTGGTCATCGATCCTGATCCGGCCTTGCGAGTCATACGTGTTGAATCACCGAGTGATTGATCGATTTCCCGTTTTGTTTCTTTATTCAGGTCTTCGACGATGTGCATGCGTTCCTGTCCGATCGAGTTGTTCGCTCGATTCCCGAAAGCATCGAAGTGTTTTTTCGGGACAACGGTGTGCCGGGAAAACTCAGCGAAGACGTTTCGGACGCCTGCTTGCGGTACATCATCCACGGTTCGTTCATCGACATTCTTGCCGCGCGCAAGATACTTCAGAAGCACCTGCTGCAACAAGACACCGTCGACTTGCAGCGAGTCGCCGAAGCTGACGATGTTGCCCTGTCGGAAGCGTTTCAGGACCACTACGTTGATGTGGCGTCGCACGAGGTTATTGGTGCTGATGTCATCGAAGACTGCCCCGAATTGGCCGCCGAGGAAGATGGCTTCTGTTCACCCAGTGAAACAACGCTTCTCGTCAACGTTGTTGCCGAAAGCGGCGCGTGTAGTGAGTTTTGTTCCTCCGACCTGCAGCACTCGTTTGACCAAATCGAGGCCGTTGCGAGTGATGTCAGCGCTGTCGCCTTGGAAAAGGAGCCGCAGGTAACATTCCTGTTCAGTCGCGCCAAAGTGTAGCGATACAACGAATGTTCGGTTGTTACGAATTAATACCGCATAATATTGTTAGCATTACTGATCAATGCCACTTCAAACATGCCATAACTAACGTCATTGCACCTGAATAAAATTTCTAACTTTACACGTGTATTACACTTACTTTATTTTTGACATTAGTATAATAACTACCTCCTTTACTGTTGTTATGATTCATTTGTATTAGTACAATGTCAAGTTTAATTTTTTCTTTTTTTTAGCAATATTATCTCCGATATTGTTGTGCTATCTGTTATTTTAGATGGTCTTTATATATCTATGTTGTGTTTGATGTTGTGAGGCTAACATACCCGCCCCCCTCTGTAATGCCGAAAGTCCTTGAGGGAAAAAATAAATGAAATACAGTGCACTGACATAATTGGCACGTGGCAGTAGCAAGTGACCCAGATATGCGGTACATTCGGTCCTTTTTCATTTAGCGAACTAGTTAATGGGGTGTTGCTGCCTCAGAGGATGCAACATGTCAGCAATATGCATAACTGTCATTAATTTCACATTGCAGGCTTCATGAATGGCAACCTTACCGCACTCCATGCACTTTTGAGAGACGTGCACGAACAAGAATAGGCACATAACTGCTGCAAGCTAGTTCATAAGATGCTGGGCAAATCGTACAAACCTGTAAACCAGCCTCCGGGACACGATTTCAATCTATAGGCACATTGCCGTGGCATCAGCAGGGTATTAGAAGTGCTCAAGACAAAGACTTACGTACACATTTGCACACTAATGACACATTCATAGCAAACACACAGTAAGGTACATCTTCCCTAGCAACATGTCCACGTGGATTATAAAGACACCATAAATTGTGCAGGCACACAGTTGGCAGGTCTAGCCTTTTTGTCACACTCATCATTGTGATATGTGTTACTCTTGGCTGAAGTCATTGCCAAAATGCTCGAATGCATGGTAGATTTGGCAGTGCATGTCTGTCACTGACTACAAAAAGCAATATAGCCAAGCTCTTATCAAAAGTTACCAACATGGACTACAATATATTGATATTTTGTGGGCTTATATTCAACCGCTGTGACATAATTTTTCATTTCTGTTTGACAAATGATGCAGTTATTACTATGATAATTTTTTTTTCTGGGGTCACCACGCAGTTAGCAACTGGCAGTATAGCTGTGTCTGTTGATACATTGAAGTGTGTGGAACAGCCTTGTGTATGTCCGTGTGTATCTATGTATGCAAATCAAATAAATAAACAAATATATCAAAATTTCGGGAAGTCTTGTTGGAATGTGCCACTCTTAAAGGAGCCCTCCAACACTCTTCAACGCCCCATTTTTTACTCGTGGGTTGCGTAGACTGAAGTACGGACAGGTTAGTGCAGCAAGAACGGCAGCGATAGCGGCACGTGGTCTGAAGTTATTCGATCAGGAAAATTCAAAATACAAGAAAAAAATGCCTACCCTCAACTCAATTTTCGCGGGGTCACATGACTGCATTTCATTCCCCCTGTGACATTTCAGAGAGCCACAATGAAATGAGCTGAACGCTCCTACGTAGGGGAAGCTTGCACACCATTGTTGCTTGTCCTTTCCAGCGTATCGTTGACGTCACTGCCATAGTAACAAATGTGGTGCCTACTTGTCACAACTTGAGCGGGCGCTACTGCTTCGAAGCGAGGCTGGCGAGGCTTTGTCTGCTGTTCCTTACAACGACATTCCATGTCATTCCCTCCTCTCAATCTGAGAAGGGAATTCGTGGAGCGGCAAGGGTGGTGAAACACGGTCGCCCCTGCGCGGGTTGTTCGGTGAACAGCCCGACGAATTACAAGGTCATTCAGCGAAGAAGATTACTTGCACCGCTTCAACAACAATCAAGAGCCTACCGCACGTGCGGAAAGAGGCAGCTTGCAACGTACAGACGCAAAAAGAGGGAAGAGGGAGAAGCATTTCGTATGGACATCCGACCGGCGCAGGCAAGAAAACCAGAGGCGAAATGGCAGCCAGTGCCTCTGTCGTGCTTTGTGGTTGTAGTGATATTTTTTGTTGTGACGGCATCTACTTGGAGTTTATTGAAAAAGCACAGAAAAGAAAAGTGAAACCAAATAGTAATCTCAACTTTGATGCCACGCCACGATCACTTCTAATGTTACATTTATCTAATCATAGGCTGGCGCGCATCGTCGTCATTTCCACCTGCAATAGTTCTGGCGAGCGCCACTATGCGCTGATGCGGTCAACAGTGATGTAGCGACTTTATTGCGTGATTAAAATACTAAATCATTTGATATCGGTGCTTAGACTTATGCTAAAATTATCCCCAGCCATCGTCTATGCAACCCGCAAGTAAAAAATGGGGGCTTGAATAGTGTTGAAGGGCCCCTTTAAGCCTAAAGTCATGGTCCTAGTGCCCTGCCCTGGGCATTTTGGCAGCACTGAGGTGTAGAAATGACTCTGCACAACCCACACGTGGCTGCACTGAGAAGGATAATTTGATCAAAATTGTTCCAGAGCTCCCAGCTATAACCTTTGTGACAGGCTACACATAAGTTCTTGTCATGTGGTTAATAAGACAAGCTGTTATGCATCAACATGTTCCCTTAATTGACTTGTCCTATTAAAGTTTAGAATACCAACCAAGGACACAGTGTTTTTGTTCTTGACCACTGTGGCTGCCCTTCAGTGGAGGTGAAATGCTAAAACACCCGTGCAGGTGTAACATAGCTTTTTGGGCATGTTGGTATGACATAATGAGGCTTATAGCGCACAAAAGAACACGGACAAAGGAAGGCATGACACACATGGGCACTGTGTATGTCACGTATTTTTGCGTGCGCACTATAAGCCTCATCCATGTGGGTGCATATATCCCAAGTGGCAAAAATTATACCGGAGGCCTTCAGTACAGCATACCTTATAGTCATGTAATGGTTTTGGCACATAAAACTGCAGACTTTAATAAACATTTAGAGGAGTTCATGTCAAAAACCTCATATTTTGCTGTATCTTCCGACTGCTTTTATTACACAGCAGGTCAGCTGTGACCCAAGTGCAGTGCCGAATCCAGTTGTCATTGAGATCCACTGCTCGAAACTGGAGGACGCCATGCTGAATCTCCCTTTGGATCTTCCCCCATCCCAAGACAATGTGGTGGAGCAGTTCATGGAAGACCCGACAGCCGTGGCCGTCACCTGTACGACAGATCAGATAGCAGAGGATAGCGGAGGAGACAACGTCGCCCTCGAGCCAGTGACGGAAGTTCAGAAACAGAAGCGTAACTACGAGGAGGTCACGCCTTTCAAGTACTTCTGCGAGCTGTGCTCATTCAAGACAAAGCGGAACAGCCACTACCTGAAGCACATCAAGATACACGAAAAGGTGCAGTGCTGAATGTGACTTTCACCTGCTCTGTTGCATAGGCTAGCCCAGTGAATCATCATCCCACAGCTGGGAGTGTTCATATAGCGAAATCATAATCGAACTGAATGCAGATATTTGGAAAAAAGAAACTTTATCGACTGTCGAGTATTTTGCGATTTCCAACTACATGTAAAGATTGTGAATGGTCCATTTAGTACTAAAAAAAATAAAAAGTTTTATTTAAAATATTTCACTTATCGAATAAAATGGCATTTAAAAGTGGATGTTCACTCAACTGAGCAGACTGTAAGTAGGGATTTAACTAAAAGTTATGTCTGCTGCAAAATGATGTTAACATTCATGAGATGTAGCCATCTTATATTTTGTTTTGAAGGGGGTACTGTTCGGCTATTTTATAAAAGTGTGGGGTTTCTTTGGTTTATGAATGTGCTGTGTGTCAAAGTGATGGTGACATCGCTTGACAAGCAGGCAATTTAGCACTGACCAAAATATTTCTATCTAGTAGCGCAGGACCAATGGCAAGGAAGGTACAGTACCAGAATAATGAATTCTCTTATGTACTACCTAATCATGCATGAGCAGTCTTTATGTAACGAGGCGTTATCATGGCTTTTCACTACTTACATCCTTCTTTCTCCCTGTGTGTTCAAACAAGTTTCGTTGTTCCTAGTATTGAAAAAGAAACAACTAAAAGGCAAATTCTCAAACAATGCAAACTGAATAGAGAAGACCATTTGGTTCGTGCTATAAATTTTTAATCACATGCCCCTATGCTTCTACTTTTACATTTGGAATCTTACATCATGCCAAGTGATTTGAGACTCTAATTTGATAAAGCTTTGAAACCACTGCATTTGCTAACCTAGACACATCAATTTTGCACTTTGGCTTATTTTTGTAAGATTAATACCAATTGCTCTTTGCTGACTAGCTTCCTTTTCCGTGTTTAGAGAATGTTCCTCGTCTTGAGTAGCAGATGTGTGCTCTTATCTCAATGGCAGGTGACTACACTGCACAGCTGCGACAAGTGTTCCTTCACCACGATGCGCCTGGGCCACTTGAGAAGGCATGCATCTACTCACAGCAACCATCTTCATCGCTGCACCCATTGCAGCTACACAACTGACGACCAAAAGTTGCTCCTGCGACACAACCGCATGCGCCATTATCGGACTAAGCGTTCCCGACAAGCACCGGCCAAGGTACGGGGCAACAGCAGTTACATTTCCTATGCTTTCTGCTTAGTTTCAACTTCAGAAGCATGTGGGATCTATGCAGCTTCTCGTAGTCGAATGCTTGAGACATAGTAATATAAATTTGTGTTACATTTGAACCTTGTCTAACCATCTGTAGTTTGTATCCTCCTTTTATTGATACATTGTTTTGTACTCTTTTTGTCTTCTATTTTATGTTTTTTTAGAGTGTTATGTTTTGAGTGTAGATGTTATGTTACCCCTTATCTTAACATTGTGTTAATTACTTTTGATATTGTATTATACTACCTGTATCACTTTATTTTTTGCCCCCTACAGTAGTGCCCATTTCGGCACTGTAGGTAGTATTTGAATGAATGAATGAATGAATGAATGAATGAATGAATGAATGAATGAATGAATGAATGAATGAATGAATGAATGAATGAATGAATGATTATAGGGCTGAATTACTTTTCTGGTCTCTCTCTCTCTTCCTTCCTCGCTCCCCTTTGTGTTCATGCACAGGAAATTTTACCAAAATAAGGTGAAAAAGATTGGAGATACCATCACCTCAAACGCATAGTGCCAAAAGGGAAAGCTGCACTATTTAGGGCAGATGAGTATACGATAGTGTAGCTGTATAATGGTTGGTGTCAGCATTTGACTAATTATGTGTGATTTATTGCCAGCTTCATCTTGTTTTTAGTTAGCCACACCATGTTGTTTCGTTATGTCTTAGTCACTTAGTGGTGCGTATGACGCTGGACATTTGTTATACAGAGGTTAACTGGGGGTATGGGAAGGAATGCGGCTGTATGCCAGTAAGAATGTTAAGTGTGTAGGTGGTAGTGCCGAGGTGCAGGAGGCACGGCTTCATGGTGTTTGATGGCACTCGAAGTCTATCCTTGCAACCTGCTGCAGCCAAAGCTTGCAGTTAGAGAGCCAGCTGTATTACCTACACCTCTGGTCAGTTTCTGCTGAAATATTGCACAGAATGGGCCCCCTTTGCGTGCTGCTTAAAGGTATAGTTCCCAATTTGCCCGCCTTCAATTCTTCTACAGCATGCCACGCTGTGCACAGTCATGGACGAGAGCATTTTCTTCTCTGTTTACTTGTCAATAAAGCTTGAGTGCACATTGTTTACTAATCTAGGCACTATAGGAATGTCAATTTAATGGATGGTGGTTATTTTTCATTGGCGTGGCCTTTGAAACGGGGAGGTGAGAAATAGCAGCCACTTAGCCTGCATTCACCACTGCAAAAGAATGGTTGTCGCTTTGTTGAAAGACACGTAACAGTGACGGGTGGTGCCTCCGGGCTGCTTCAGCGAAATCGGCGTTTCTTGAATGATGCCCTGGCAGACAGCATGAACTTAAGCTTTACTGCGAACAACACAGGCAAATAAGCTTGAATTTGGGCTATTAAACTGATTCTTTTGCAAAATGCTATGTCTGTGAAAAGTACATCAACGGAAATGAACCAGCAGTTTAGTTTTAAGTTGTGTACATCCTCCGCTTCTATTTATGCAACACTCATTGCATGCTTGATTACATTCTAGATAGGTCACTCACCCTCCATGCAGTATTGCATTTTTTTCCAAAGCAAGCAGTCACAAATATTTAGGATAAAACTTGCTTTTATAAAGTTTCAATGTGTCCTCTGCCTTGCAGCCTATGGAATGCCCCCACTGCAACTACCGTACCACACGGCCACTACTACTTGCCAGACACCGTCAACGCCACGCAGGCGACAGCGGGACGCTCCAGAGCAGTGCGCCCTTGCACCAGTGCACCCAGTGTGGCTACCAGACGCATCGCAAGGAGCACCTGGTGCGGCACCGAGCCAATGTCCACGGAGGGGCGCGCCCATTCCTGTGTCACCGTTGTGGCAAGGCCTTCAAACGGGCAGATGCCTTGCGCCAGCACCATCTGACACATGCCGGCCCGAACGAGGGTGCCCCTCCAGCCTCTTTTGCATGCCCACAATGCCACAAGGTGGGTACTGTCTGCATTCGGTGCCAAATGCCAAATGAAATTGTGTTGTTGCTGACGCTGAGGACCATTAGAACACAAAACATGCGAGCCTTTGGTACAGCAACAGCAAGCCCTGCAGCATGTTATCATAGTGTGGAAGTATGCATATATGCGGACTCATGAGTTCACAAAATTTAGCAAAGAAATGTTTTGATGAACAAGATGTGAGGAGGTCATCTGTCTTTTCTATTGTATTGTTTTCCTGCAATAGGTGTCAGGTATGTGTAGCACTAATGGTATCATAGTGAAACGATGAGAAACCTTATTATGATGATGCCGTGAAAACTTTGTAACGACTTCAGTATTAATCTATACCAACCTTGTAGACTATTTTACAGATGGGTTTCAGTGCCGCCATATTGGGCTGTAGCCTTGCCGTTTTGTATGTTTAACAACTCGACGAACATTGCTAAGGTAGACGCATACGCATGAAGACGGTTGGGTCTGTGCATTCGATGTTCCATGACCTTATTAATTCATGTCGTGATATACAAAAACAAGAAAGCATTCGTATAACAGCCCAAGGTGGCGGCGCGCCCATGCATAAAATCTTCTATAGAAACAATGCAACTGCACATCGGCCTTGACTTGTGCAGTCAGGCAATGCGAGAGCAATCGGTTTTCGATATGTTGATGAAAAATTGTATTTAATGTGCACACTAAATGTTAAATCATTCGCTACTATTTTGATTCCCAGATATTCAGATGCATTGTTAATTCTGTATGCATGTAATAGCAGGTTCTTCTCTGGTTATAGTCATTTTGGACCAGTTAGGGATGTTTAAACTTATCTTCTCGCTCTGTCAACCGCTAGAAACCGATGTCGGAAAATTGGTCACCTGCCCCGTCTTCCTCCCTCTCTCCACTATTTTGTTTCTTGTCCAGTGGTGAGAGTTTCTGCACTTTAACTTCTACAGTCAAACCTCGATATATCGAACACGGACATATCGAATTATTGCCTATATCGAACGGTTCCTATATCACGTGGGAAATCGCATGCATTTTTAATTTTTTATTTAGAACGAAATTTGACGTATAATGGATATATCGAACTCGGCCACCCCAAACCGCCCGCGCTCCGTTGACAGGCGGCGAGCTTTCCCGCCGCGCTCCGTTGACAGGCGGCGAGCTTTCCCGCAACTCTCGAAAATAGCGGTAGCGCGGTGGGCGTTTACGACTGCTGCACACATCGATGGCGCCGAGTGCGCCACTTGAACGTAGCGGCATACGCACGCCGCAGCCTTGCAGCAACGACGCACTGCACTTGTTGCACCAGCTCCTCCTTGATAGTATCGCCAGGCATCCGTCGCATCGGTCGTTGTTGTGCTCGTGTGTTAGGCCTGCCGCGCGTTGTGGTGTGTGTAGCGATGGCTGCAGACGCGAAGAAACGGACGACCCTGACTTTTGCAGCAAAACTGGAAGCAATCCAGCGCGTTGAGAATGGTGAGAAGAAGTCGAGCGTCGCGGACGGGTTAGGCATACCAAGGAGCACATTGAGTACTCTGCTCAAAAACAAAGCCGACATAAAGGCCAAGGCCGAGAAGAGTCAGCACTCGGGCGCGCGGCGTGTACGCAAAGCTGCTTTTGAAGATGTTGAGAAGTCTCTCCACAAGTGGTTCATGGACGCAAGGGCCCGAAATATTCCTGTATCGGGGCCGATGTTGCAACAGAAGGCAAAGAACTTTGCATTCATTCTCGGCGTCGAGAATTTCAGTGCGAGTAGCGGTTGGCTACAACGTTTTAAGACTCGTTTCAACATTGTCGGGAAGACTGTGTCGGGAGAGAGTGAGGACGCCAATGATGAAGAAATTCAGAAGTGGCTTGATCATGAGTGGCCCAAAGTTCTCGCCAAGTATGAGCCGAGCCAAATCTTTAATGCTGACGAGACGGGCCTGTTCTGGCGAATGCTTCCGCGGCAAACGCTGGACACTCGCGGGGACAAGTGCCACGGGGGCAAGCAAGGCAAGGCCCGTGTGACGGTCCTATTGGCTGCCAATATGGATGGGAGCACGAAGCTGCGGCCACTTGTAATTGGCAAATTTAAAACCCCGAGGTGCATGCGGAACTGCCCCAATATTCCGGTGACTTATGCCTGGAATAAGAAGTCGTGGATGACGAGGGATATTTTCCTCAAGTGGCTGAAGGCGTGGGATTCGGACCTGGTGCGTCAGGGACGGAAGGTATGCCTTATCGTCGATAACTGCACGGCACACCACACCGATGCCCAGCTGAGCAACATCGAAGTGGTATTTCTGCCGCCCAACACCACTTCGAAGCTCCAACCGTTGGACCAGGGCATTATCCGCACATTTAAGTCTATCTACAAGCGTCAGCTGATCGACATTTTGCTTGTAAGACTCCGGATGGGCCAAGATCTGAAGATCGATCTTTTGGGCGCCATCCAAATGCTCAAGGCGTCGTGGGAAAACGTCAAGCAGTCGACGATAGCCAACTGCTTTTGGCATGCGGGCTTCGGTGGACGCACTGACGAAGCATCAGTGGAAGAATCCGAGGAAGCTGGGTTGGCATGCGCAGATGAAGAAAGCGAGCTCGCCGAAACGTGGAGCAAGCTGGAGAGCTTTGTTGGTGCGGAGCCGCAAAGCATGTGCATCGAAGACTTCGTTGGAGGTGACGACAGCACTGGTACAACGGCGGAGCTAACGGATGTAGAGATCGTCGCCGAAGCTACCGCTGAGCAGCCGAATGAAGACGCTGCCGAGGTGGATCCCGCAAGCGCTGATGGTGCCCCGCTCCCGACATCAGCTGAGGTCGTAGCCGCATTGGCCCTTGCGCGCCGCCACTGCAGCGCGATTGAAGGCACCGGCCTTTCACTTGTGGATCGCCTGGACTATGTTGAGGACGCAGTCGTCAAACACGCCATTGCCAACAAAAAGCAGGCTACTCTTTTTCAGTATTTTAAGCCAACACAATAAATACTTTGTTTGAATCTTCAAGTGAGTATTTACTGCACCACGATTAGTTCGTTGGTTGTTTTCCACAAGTTCTTGACGCATTTTTTACGTGATTTTTTATATCGAATTCTGGATATATCGAACTATTTCGCGATCGCCGTGCCGTTCGATATATCGAGGTTCGACTGTACTATTCCATCCTGCAGCATGGCAGAGTTGTTTTCTATAGTGTGATAGTGATGACAGCAGTATCAAATCATGGTTGATTGCTCTGTTTTGTCTCCATTGAACCACATGGTCACTGGCCTTTTACAGTGCTCTTTTTATTCTTATCCTTGAAAGCACCTGATGTTTGTTTTTTCGTTTTCCAATGACGCTACCTTCACAATCTAACGTAACATTGCTTTGTTGATTGTTAAATGTATGAAATGTCTAATTTGTATGCTCCCTCATCTTGAGAACCAAGCACCAACAGAAAAAGAAGGAAAGAAAAGATGTACTCTCGTCTCTTGGCATCTTGTCTCATGTCGAGGTTTTCGTTCTTCTGTTGTCTGCTCTCCTTACTACATTTCCCTTTTGTCACTTCACTGCTGTGTGACTGCAAGACATGTAACAAGATGGTGTGCTGTCTGTAGCTAATATCGGTTTCATTAACTAAAAAACAAAACAGCGGAATCTGATTACTGTGTGTTAAACTGACAGTCCAACGCAGAAGGACATAAAGAAGTGAGTAGCCCCCAGTTCATGATTACAATTTTGTCATCTCGATGCCCACATCTGTGATTGGCAACGTTTTCAGCTTGCATGGTTGCAGACCTTGCAATGAAATTACCATTTTTCCAGGTCTTCCGGACCCACTCGCACCTCTCGGAGCACCAAGCAATCCATTCAACGGCACGACCATTTTTGTGCGAGATCTGCGGCTCGGCTTTCAAGACGCGCTCCGTGCAACGCAAGCACGTTCAGTCGGTTCACAACAATCCGCGGGCATTCTGCTGCAGCTGCTGCACCAAGAAGTTCAACACTCAGTATGCGTTAAAACGGCACCAGAAGCTTCACCAGCCGCCATCCGAGCAGCAACAACGGCACCAGCAGCCAGCACAGCCGCATCTACTCGCACCCCCATCATTGCCACTACCAGAGGAGCAGATTCATGCTGCAACAACACTTCAAGGTAAATGCACAAAGTAAATTTGCAGTTGAAGCGGCAGAAGCTGGGCTCCTGACTCCTCTGCCTCTCACCCCATCCCTCCAGCATAAAATATCGATAGTGTATGCTCGACCTTTACCACTCGTTAAATTGTTGTACAGCCAGCAACAAAAGTGGGTGAGATGTACGTTCCACAAAAAACACACACACTTTCACACATACTTAGAGTTAACGTGAAAGGACTTTTTGACGGCCTTGTTGGTGTATAATGATGTAAAGGTTACTGAACGCAAGAAAAGACGCAACACACAAGGAAGATACACAAGCTCCCTTGTGTATCTTCCTTGTGTGTTGCGTCTTTTCTTGTGCTCAGTAGCATTTATATCATTAGAGCTAACATTCCTGCTTTCAAAGACACGGGTTTGATTCTGGCTACGGCAGTCGTATTTCGGTGGAGGCAAAATGCTAGAGGTCCATGTACTGTGCAGGGTCAGTTCTTGTTAAAGAACCCCACGTATTCAAGATTATCCCAAGCCCTTCATTACAGCATCTCTCATAGTGTGAGTCGCTTTGGGATGTTAAACCCTAGAAACCTAACCAGAAACATAACCTAGAACTTTCAAGCAGCCTCAACGAAAATAAATTAGTTTAGTATTTTCCCGACATTTCAGAGCCAACCCAGTGCCTTCTTCAGGGGTAGTGATGATGAAGATTGCATGACGCACCTTTTAAAACTTTAATTTTACTGTCTCCATCTTCACTCCCCTTGAAAAAGGAACCAAGTTTGTCCCGAAACATCGAGAAAGCAGACCCATTTTGTGGTTGGAGCCATTCGAAAGTTCTAACCTTCGCACATGTATGCAAATTTGGGGAACTCTTACATCAAACACACTGAAGCTTGAGTATAAGGACATTCACATACTTTGTATGTGTACCGATGCATTTTATCAAACACGCCCAGAATGAATGTCTTGAAAATGGTGTCCATCCTGAAAATCAGTTGGAAGTAGACGCACCCTGGAAGCTCACTGGCTTCTTGTAAATTGCAGTATGTGCGTTAAAGTAAGTAGTAGCCTCAAGGATAGTTGCTATTGATTATTAATTTTTTTTATTAACCAGCTGGGTATTTTGACTTCCCTTCCAAGTACTGATGTCAGTCTGTCACTTTGACTAATCGTGCTCGGAGATTACGATTGCGCTTTCTGTCACAACCAGTTTATGAAAATGCTGTATGACCAAAAAAAAAGAAAGACATCCCACACTAGTAGTACTTGGGGCAAGTGTGTCTAATATTAAAGTAGTCAGAAGTGTCTCGTGTTGGCTGGATAACTTTTTAAACCATGGCGGTATGAGCATTTAATGACAGTTCAGTCCTGCAGAAGCCCGTAAGGTGGATAGAGGATCTAAAAGGGAATGATCTAAGCTTTGTGCTACAAATGGTTGGACTACAGTCTTTACTTTTTGTAGTAACGTGTTTCACATCCTTTTTTTTTTTTTAATTTATTTCATCGTCATATCCTCCTGTTTCAATGTCTGATCGCTGCTTTTGAACCTTCTACTCCTTTATCCACACTGCTATATAGGGTATATTGTAGGGATGGGCGAATATTCGGGCGTTTCGAATATTCGAACGAATATTAAAGTATTCGAATTCGCTTCGATACGAATTTAGATTATTCGAAATTTCGAAGTATTCGAAATGAACGAATACATGTATATATTTGACCACACATAACTTCCTGTAAAGGTAGTTTCACTGCAGCGTCTGATTGCTGTGCAGTGAAACCACCTATCTAGGGGAAATCTGCACTGCCGCAAGGCCACACTTCAAGGTTAAATGTACATATTTTTCTTTTTTTAAGTTTAAAAGCTTGCTATATGGGCTTATATGCGCTAAGTCTAGTAATTTTTAAATTGTAACGTATTGTACCACTTATAACTTGCACCCTACTGCTATTCAAATTTTTATGCTATTCAAGGTTTCTTCCACTTCATTTCAAACCAAAAAAGTGACATTCACTCATACCTAGTTCCAATTCTTAAAAATATTGTGCAAGGGTCATGACGAAAATGCTCATTTTGCTTAATAATATGTGGTGAGAACTATTCGAACTATTCGATTCGAAATTATTCGACCAAACCACTATTCGCTTCGGATTCGCTTCGAACATCAAATTTACTATTCGCCCATCCCTAGTATATTGAACAGGTAATGCCCCTAGACTTGTCTGCAGGGTTGCTGCTGAGGCAAAGTCAAGTCGTCTTGTCGAAGCATTGGCTCCGGAAGACTCTCCTGTTAACGATTTTTCGTCGCCTAAGCCTCCATCTTTCCCTGAACATCTGTATTGTTGATATTAAGTAACAGGCCTGTAGCCAGGGGGGAAGAGGGCCCTCCCCCCCCCCTCCCCCCAGGTTTTTATAGAGGGGGGTGTTTTACAGAAAATAAATAATGAAAATAGGTGTTTTTCTAAAATAGTCAAGCACTACAGCAAGTGGGCCCCTCCCTCAAAAAAAGTTCCTGTCTATGGGCCTGTTGAGTAACATAACGCTTAATGAAGTTAATTTACCAGAACAGAGTGCGAGTTGCCATTCATTCATGTCTTTTCCTTTTCTTTCCCCCCCTCCCCCTCCTCCTTCTGCTATAAACCAGACGTCCTTGGAAGCACGGCTCCTGCCATGTCCGGACCAGTGGCCGAGGTGCCTGGCCTAGAGCATGTCATAACAACCGTGCCCATTCAAGACACGTGCGACGTGATTGGACAGATCTCGACAGCCATGCTGCAACCTGCGGAGACTGCAACCCTGCTGTACCTAACAAACCCTCTGCCACCATTTTGAACTCAAAGAAAGAAGAGATTTTCAAGTTTCATGAATGTCGGGAAAAATTTCGCAGCACTTTAGAAATCTCAAAGCAGCTGTATGTACGTATACTAATAGGCAGTGAACGCTTGTGCCGCAGGCTGCAGTTGCGACAGATTCGCGATTGAAATTTGAACACGCGTAGTGATTTATGCATGAATTCGAAATGATGGTATATATTTGGTGGATGTTTATAGTAAACGTTGCTCTTCTGAAGTGATTCCAATTGTCAAAAAGCTCACTAGGCTCTGCTCTCTGGTGTTTGCGTGGATGCCTTCGTGATTGAAAGGGACGTCTTTATCACCTGCTTGTGTATACATAACGCCTTGCGCACTCCGGCATAATCCACAAAGGGTGCCCCTTAGCACTGATCTACATTGATGTAACGACCACTTTTAAAGGAAGGCTCCCAGGTTTGGTGTCGGCTGCAGTGCCTTCTCTTCTTTGAGCTCTTATATTTGACTGTCATTGTGACATGATGGTCATTTCTTATTGCAGATGATGACACACAGCTTCACAGTATATTATCACAGTGTTGCATTAAACAGAGCTGTTTCTTGTACATAAACACAAACTGCAGGTGTCACTTTGTCACATTGCAGGTTGCTTGAACTGCTGTGTTTTATGAACTGCCACTTGATGAACTGAAACATTGATAGATGACCATTTGTTGTGTAATATAAGGTACTTGTAATTGAAGCCATCATACATGCCATCATCATAGCTTTATCAAAGTTTCGGTAAGTTTTCTGCATCAATAGCTTGATTAAAAACTTCAGATTATGTGTAAGTATATGTATCACAAAAAATGAAAGGCCTTTTCTGTTGTCGCCAAAGCTAACATAGTGTACTCGCACATTTTGTTGCCCTTGAGAAGTTTGATGCTCGTGTTTCGGATTCGTTTGGCCCTTTTAGTCATGATTTTCTGTGCAACTAAATTGGTTCGTGGTACACAACACGTGTTGCAAGGTTTATACATGTGTAATCTGACCTCTGCTTGGCACATTTGAAAGGTAACAGAAAATCATTCAGTTTCACCATAATTATAGAGACCAGAAGAAAAGTACCACCATGTCATTCTTCAACCTTCAACAAAACACACCCCCCCCCCACTGTTTTGTGGCTGTGACATGTGCAATCTACTACCTATGTATGCCACATGGAAAAGGAAAAAAAAAAAAAAAAACTCGTGCCTGATTGCTGTAATGAAAATGCACTGCTCCTATCAACTTGTCTTCTAAACGACAGAGCCTGAATGTATAAGATATATTTCATCACAGGTCCAGTGAATACACTGCACGTGGAATGCACTCAAAACACAAACCTTTAATTTTTTTCAGCAGTCGTGTGAGGTACATGGGCGGAAAATGTTTTATCGTAACGGCACACCAGAGCTGAGGAATTCACAGTGCTTTGAGCTGACTGTAGGCTTTGTGTTGTTTACCGAAAGTGTGCAATGAACTGAGCTGTCGACTCTGCCTCTTCTTGACATGTAATGCATGACTATTGATCTCTTGTACTGCGAGCCCATGCTGCGTTAGAATCGCTCGGTACTTCTTTAGACTCGTTGCCTCGAATATCTGCAACTGGAAGCCATTCCAGTTGATCGCATTTCATCCAGCATTCAAGGAGTGCTGATACATATTTTTCTAGATGGAGCAGAAGCTCTACTGCACAGTTCTCACATGTAAAACGATGATGCCCAGGAAATGTGAAAAATGGCAGACACTTGTAAGATAATTTGGTTCCAAAGCCGGTTCCAAAGTGAACAGGATCTTTCATAAAACTCCCGACATCCTGCAATGAACATTGGCATTGTGTTTTGCTTTTTGCACCAGAATATTGGATTTCGGACGTCCAGTCCTCTGCGGAGTATGTCTTTATGGGTGCAGCTACAATTTATGGTCGCATGGCAGATCCATTATGGAAGCTTAGTCAACTTTGTGCGGCTTCCTCTAGTTCAGGGCCAAATAATGTACACAGCACCTAAGGCAGTGGTGTGAATTTTGTTGCAAAATTACACTAATCTAATGCACGAGCTCTGCCTTTGTGTCATGGATTTTTAAAAAAATATTGCTCGTTCATGCAACAATATAGGTGTATATATTACATTATTATCCCCATAAATGTATGAAAATGTGTATAGTCACTGTCATGTGGTGACAAAAGCTTCTCTATTTTTGTTTGAATAAAAATGTTCAGTCAATTTCTTGTTGTTCCTTTACACAGTGAAACCAATGTTCTTAAGGGGAGACGCGGGTCTTTTTTTATTTCTTTTATTAGCTGGGTGAACTGAACAAAATTTAACAAACTTATCCCACTTTTTCTGCAGATACCAAATCTCTAATTAGATTTTTGGTAGCTGCATTAGTACAAAAGATGTGCAATCTCTAAAAGCATATTTCTTACGGGAATTTTTGGCAACTTTGCTTTGTCAAACACAGAAACAAAGTATATGGCAAGGCTGCCAGGGAGCTGGTTTAGCCGGTGATGCTAATCCGATTGTCTTCAACAAACTTTGAATGCAAAATTAATAGACGTAAATGTGAGTGATATTTTTTTGCTGCATACTATTTCTGATAATCGATAATTATAATTTGGTGAACAACATTATAAGAAAATAAATAGCATCACCGGCTAGACCAGCTTCCTGGCAATCTTGCCACATACTTTGTTTTTGTGTTTGACAAAGCAAAGTTGCCAAAAATCCCCGTAAGAAATATGCTTAAATATGTGTTAGAAATTGCATATCTTTTGTTCTAATGCAGCTATTAAAAATCTACTTAGAGATGTTGAATCTGCAGAAAAAGCTGAATAAGTGTATTAAATTTCATGCCATTCACCCAACTTTTAAAAAAAGAAATCACAGCATATCCACGGGGTGAATGATGATGAGTGGGGCGAAGCTACGGAGGGAATCATCTGTAAACCGTGAAACTCTTCCGTGAAATGCGCCCAGTACATAATATAAAGAGTGTGAAACATCGTGTATATATTAAACATCAAACTTTTATTGTACTGTTGGTTTACGTGGTCCCTTCATTATCACTTGTGATCGGTGAAATGCAAGGAAGAAGTCCGCTCCCGAGCGAAAGAGCGCCAAGAGCGACCGCATTCCCCGCTCGCCCTGTGCGAATTAAAGGCAAGGCTAGAGGGAAGACAGGACGCGCGTTCCACGACGCGAGGTCGGTAGCATGCCCAACGAAAGCCAACGGAACGCGATCGTGCAAGTGCTCCGGCTTCGCATCGCCTCATGGTTCCAATTAGCGTCCCAAAACCAAATATATTGTTCAAGGTGTGGCTTGCGTTTTTCGTAGAAATAATTTCTTTATCATGTACATTAAGACGAAAAGTTGAAAGCTCACTAGAGTGTATCGCCTGCAAAGTATGTCTTTTAGTGTGATTTAACTCTCGTACGGCAGGGTCCTCGCGCCGTTGCCGGTCCACCTCGCCCGTTGACGATCGGGCGAGGTGGCTACATACAACTACTACTACTACACTTTAAGAAAAACATCTGGCGTTCTTTCGTTCTGCTTTTACAAAACATCTGGCGTCTTTCGTTGGTTTATTTCATCAATCAACGGCGTTTTGAACAAAATTTTTATTGTTTAATCACGCACAGGAGAAATCTCACCAGGCACTACCTTGGAGGTAAACAATGGCTGCTAATGGGAATGAGAGACAGAAGAAGTCGGCTTTTAGCTAACACTTACACTTCTACTTCTACTAACGTTTCCTACTGGAACATGCCAATGGCTGCTAATGGGGAATGAGAGACAGAAGAATTCGGCTTTTAGTTAACGCGCACGCTGCGAATTTTTTATTGTTCAACAACGCACAGAGAAATCTCCCACCGGCACCACCTTGGAGGTCAAAGCGTAAGACTTGTTACAGACTACTATGATGACTACGAGGGACGAACGGGTGCCGCCTTAAGGAGCTTCGCCCCTAAAACATTTTTTAAGACCCACATCTCCCCTTAAGAGGTTTGTTGATCTATACAAGTTGTGGCTTAGGTTACTCGAGCCAAGCAGAGAGAGAGCCATACAACTGTTGCAGTCGTTTTCATGCAAGTAGCACAAAAACTGGGCATGTGCTTGAAACTTTTTAAAATGTATTAATGCGATAGCGATACAGAGCTCGCTTCGCAGAAATTCCAGTGTCGGCGTCGGTGTCAGTATCGACATCGGTCACGGAGTCATTGGTTGTGAGTGAAAAATCATCTTGTCTGTGACTGAAAAATCGAGAAAGATGCGAATAAAATAAATAATAAAAGTTTTCGGGTCCGAGTGAGGGTCGAACTCAGATTGTCTGCTTGGCAAGCAGGTGTTCTACCACCGAGCCACGCTACTTGAAACTGCTAGAGAAAAAAAGGCTGTATGAATGTCATGTAGTGGAAGGAGTGTCCTTAGCGCATGTAATATTGCGTGGCAGAAGTGTAGAATTGTGCCAGGCGTCAAAACATGTGAATTGTGCAACGAGTGGGTGTTTTAAAGGTCCACCCATTACAAAGCAGTCAGGCATACTTAAGGATCATCATCAGCAAAAGCATCAACGAAGTGAACAGCTCCATATGTTCACATGTTGCCTTACAGATGCATAGTGGGCCCGTCGCTGATTCGCAAAAGGAATAATTATGGCGTAGTGGGCACTTAACAACTGTACTTGCCATAGGTATGCTTGGATACTTTGAAATGGCCAATGCTATGTGCACAGCTGTTCGTTTCCTTACAGCACGGTCGAGGCATACACAGAGAACTGAAGCCAGGATAGCAATTGAGAAGGCAATGCACACGAGGCCTGATTACACTATCACGTTCTACTCTTGAAGGCGAAGCTCAAGCGTCCTCCAAGTATTTTATTAAGCTGATGGTTAAGATTAGTGGTGAACACGTATGGCTAATGCAGTTAGTCACAAGCCGATGTAATCATTACATACTTAGCATGTAAATAAAGCTACTCCTCAGCCTCCCACTCAAAAGAAGAACAAGAAAATAACAAACAAGGACTTTACTTTCATGCATATCTAAACTTGCCCACATGACTTATACAGTCGAACACTCATATATTGAACCCACATATAACGAATTATTGTGTATATCAAACAGTTGTAAAATCCTCTTCAAATATTTTCAGCATCTAAAATATTTTATATATCGAATTACCTATATATAGAACTTATTTGTGATCCCCTTCAGATTCTATATATCTGGGTTCGACTGAACCAGCGTCTGCCAGCACATTTCTGCATGTAACAAAAGGAAAGCTTTGCTATGGTTATGTTTGCTGACGGTGTACGAATGAGAAAATTTTGAATATTAAAATCGAATAGTGTCTTATTAAACTCTGTCTTTGAATCGAATAGGTGCTATTTGTAAATAAGAATGTCTCATGAATATTTGAAAATGTCGACTACATCGAAATAAACCGAATGGTATTGATTAGAGCTGTGCGAATAGCAAAATTTTGGGTGCAAAGTGAATTCGAATAATAAAGATTGAGTGCAAATCGAATCGAATAATTTTCGAATATTTCTCAAACATTTTTCCAATAATTCTAAGTGAAATTACAGAAAAAGTTGCAGAGAATCCCTAAGTATGTTCTTATGAGATAGCAACATGAAAGTGTTTCTTTTCGCTAGGTTGATGAAGCGCTGGTGGGGTCATATTTCATAGTCTTTCTTATCAAGAATGAGGCAATGTAGAGGCCGAATTGTATTTATGTACATGATTTGGTGCAACCAAAGTGTTGCCGACAACACTTTACACGTGATAGGCAGAGATGCCATTTCCTCAGCCTCTCCTCCTCTTTCAACTTCTGTGGAAGCTTAACTGATGTGGCAGACAAGGGTGTGCTCCCTTCAAGTCCAGAGTTCCAAATCTGCCTCGTAGACGTCGATATATAAGAACATCTGAACTTTTGGATGCTAAAAAGCTTCGGCTTCCAATTTTTCGGACTTCCTGCCCAAATTTCAGGTCCAAAACAGCATTAATTGAGCCCTCTGAACTTTTGGATGCTAAAAAGCTTCGGCTTCCAATTTTTCGGACTTCCTGCCCAAATTTCAGGTCCAAAACAGCATTAATTGAGCCCCCAACTCTGCCACATCTTTCATCTCCATATTGGAACCAGCGTTTTCTTGAATTAATACATTTGCGACCGTAGCGGAGCTTGAAAGGAAGCTTTGCCGCAATGCGGGGGTGTGATGAGGTGAAGCATATTGAAACTCTAGGGACCATAGAGTTTCCTACAATTTTAGGAAACTCTATGCTAGGGACCACTTCCAAACGGACGTTGACTGTCTCTTGGCCAAGTTCGACCGTTACGGAGCTTGAAAGGCGGCTTTACCGCAATACGGGGTTGTGATGAGGTGAAGCATATTGAAAATCTAGGGACAGTCTCTTGGCTAAGTTCGACCATAACGGAGCTTAAAAGACAGCTTTCCCGCAATACGAGAGTGTAATGAGGTGAAGCATATTAAAAACCTGAAGGGGTCACTTTTAACTGGACGTTGACTGCATTTGTCTTTGGGAAGTTCGAATAGTAAAATTTCAGTGCGAATCGAATCGAATAGCAAACACTATTCGAAAAATATTCGAAATTTCGAATATTCGCACACCCCTAGTATTGATGCAAAAGCACAATCAGTCAAACCTCAGTGTTACAAAGCCACATTTCAGATAGAAATGGTTTCGTTACATCCAAAATTTCTTATAAATGTTTATTCATAACACTGTGGCAAGACTATTCTTCATTACCTTCATTGTAATCAACAATTCATTATATCTGTACTATTTGTTTTATCAAGGTTTGGCTGCAATTTCCTTACCTGCAGACATATGTAGTGTATAGACGCATGAAATATTCACTGATGATTATGATGCTGCCCATAATGAAATTTGAGCACAGCTCTTAAGGTGTTTTTAAATAGTGAAAGTATTTTTAAATAGTGATAGGCAAGGAATTTGAGAGATGTACAGTACTTGTGGATTGAAACACAAAAATTTAGGGCTAAGTGATGCCCCCTACTTTTGTTCCCAGCATTTACTGTTTGTGTCACATCGGCGTAATTTCACTTAAACTTTTAGCGACTAGATTTGCAGCAAAATGACATTATCATGAGCAATTGCTCATTGCAGTTGTTATACTGCAAAAAAATTGTGCCTGTATACGTGCACCATTACAGAACACACTTGATTTTCCGCAGATACTCTTTCTTCAAGACACTCCTCTGCCAGTCCGTGATGGTCACGTATGAAGCCTTATGTTCAGAGAAATGGATGGATACACATTCCGAATTACTGCATCAATGCTTAATTCTCAAAGCCACGTCTATGCAAGCGTTTTGCGAGGTCATCAGTGCAGAGGAAGGAGTTGCGAGGGAAAGGAATGAGATGTTCTCACGCATAAGGCGCAGAAAGTTCCTGTTTATCTTTATACTGATTGACATCAAACTCTCCGATAACTAACACTGGTGTGGTTCAATGGGCAGTTCATGAAAGGCACAGGAAGTGCACGACGTCTTTGGGTAGTTCGATAGGCGAGATCAGTCATGGGCACGTTACCAGTAAAAAGTAACAGTGTTACAGTTACAGTTACCTAAGCCAAAAAAGTAACTCTGTTACAGTTACAGTTACAGAGTTTCCGAAAGTAACTTGTTACAGTTACAGTTACTGTGCAAAAGTAACGTCGTTACTTTTCCGTTACTGTATAAAATAATAGATCACAAATAAAATTATAGAATTTATTTAATAAGGGTTGCACGTCGTAAAACCCTAGACGAAGGAAACATAAAAGGGGGCCCAACACTAGCAATCATTTTGAACGCCTCTTACTTGAAGTGGAAAACGTGGTTGATGTCCTGGAACGGCGGCAGTATATCCTAAGACGTTTATTAACTATACCCAGAAGCGCATGCGAAGAGCAGCGGGGAGTGCATCACGAGTGGGTACGACGTCCATTGTGCCTGCTCCATATGTTTAAGGTGTGTCAGACTCTGTTCGGAGAGCTTCCGGTCCGCTGGGCATACAAACCGTTTTTAAGTCCCGTTATTATACCTTGGAACATGACAGCAGGGGCGTAGCCAGAAATTTTTTTCGGGGGGGTTCAACCATACCAACCATACTTTATGTATGTTCGTGCGTGCGTTTGTATGTGTGCGTGCCTATATACGCAAGCGAAACTGAAAAATTTCGGGGGGGGGTTTGAACCCCCCCCCCTTGGCTACGCCCCTGCATGACAACGTGTGTTCACAAAATCCTAAGACTGCACACCTGCGGGATCATGGCGGTATCTAAAAGTGCGATGCGGGGATCGGCGAAACGGGCAGGAAATGATCAACAAGGCCTAAAGAACTCAAGCGGAATGTCGCTAAAGCAACCCATGCAACGCGTTCTAAGACCGAGCTTGTTGAGCACTGCTGGATGACAGGCCACAGCTTCGACCTAAACAATGCGACGACGCCGGTTTGTGAACGAAGGTGGGGGAAAAGCAACTCTTGGAATCGTGGTTCATTCGCCGCGGCTTGCAAAAACAGCCGTGGCCCCCCACTGGACATTTACAAGGACATGTGTGACTAGTGGACTGGTTGACCTCGGCTCATTTTTTTTTTCTTTTTTAGGATGCCACCTGCATTGGGGGTGAAACGTCTGTCATTTTGTTAATAATTGTTGCATTAAGTCGGAGTAAACATTTTACAATCAGTTACAAAGAAGTTTCAGAAAATCGCTTCGCTAGTTCACGGAATTTCTGGCCTTAGCCGTTTCGCGTTCTGCTGTTTTCTAGCCACCTGTCAAACACGATTAGCTCAGAGCCTCAGACGAGCGAGACTATAAACATGGCATCCTAATGCTCCTCCACCTGTACACCAAGAACAGAGCTAGATGCTCAAGTGACGAAAAGGATATATATGCTGAAAAAAAAAAATGGACGTGAACTTAGCAGGCTGTTCAGTAACCACAATTGATTTACATGTTGTGTTAATGACAGACCTCCAACCTCGGTCTTCTGCAGGGAAGATAATCCGCTTAGTCACCTCCTCTCCTAAACTGCGAGGGGAGCCCTATTCTGGAAAGTTGAGGGGTGGAGAGGATATATGGTAAAGAAGAAAGTTCGAAAAAGTGTTGCTGTTGGATAATTTTTCATAAAGACAAAAGTAACTGTAACGGTATTTTCCGTTACAGTTACTGCGAAAAAAGTAACAGTGTTACAGTTACAAGTTCCTCTAACTTAAAAGTAACTAGTTACAGTTACAAGTTACTGAAAAAAGTAACTAGTTACCGGTAACGCGTTACTAGTAACTAGTTACTGCCCAAGACTGGGCGAGATGTCGACGGCCACTACTAGCAAGCCGTTGTGCAGCTTAGTGGCACAAATTTCATCGTCATCTGACATATGAAAGATTACAATGGGTATTGCAGACAGACCCGTATGCAAGTCGCTACTGCCACTGCTCTTTTGTGGTCTTCGCGAGCACCAGAGGAGTATTGGCGCTCAGCTTTTGCTTTGGCAGTGCATCCTTTGGATTTTAACGTCGGCAGCATCGAGTCTTTGCTTGGGTTGCCCATTTGGCAGTGGCAGCACAAGCAGTTCCACCAATACATCAATCATTGTTTATAAAGGAAGCGTGGCTAACCACGGGAGCACGTAGATATCTTTTCATCCTTTGAGGGACTGCTTCGTACTGCCAGTTATGCCAATGCTAAATGCAGGAACTTGTGCCTAAGAGCTGTGCTCTGAAACAAGGGCTTACAGAGGGTAGCAGGCTACTTTGCACAGGAGTCAGACTTTACCAGCCATACAATGATTCACTCACTCTGAGGAGCTTGGTGTATAAAAATCACCAACTTGTTTCTTTCTGATGCTCAATTTTAGCTTCAAATACCTAAAGTGGGCAAGTGAAGCCCAACCTACAACTATATTTCTCAGATGCTGGGTCTCGACATGAAAAAAACATTCTTTGTTCTAAAAATGAAAAGTACCTTTCTTAAAAGTTCCGTTATTTCTTTGCCCAGACAGTTAATGTCATTCAATAAAGTGATCACTATTCACTAAATTTTTTTAACCGACTACAGTGCTCTATAGCCACCTAAAGAGGCCCACAATGCCATATTTTAAGATTTCTACGTTGTTTATTGAGGCTAGTGTATAACATTAGGAAGCAAATCATGTTTTGGCAGATAATGGATGCTGCAAGCATTTGTAAGACACCTTTATTGTGGTTTCTTGCCCTACCATATTTTGTAAATAGCACCTAAAAAAAAGCACTTTAATTTTGTCATTTATAGGAGCACTTATAATAATGTAAATGTTGCGACAGTGGAGAATACAGCGTATTTCTGGCAAACATTTTTCTCCCAAATAGTTTCTCTCCAACTGGGAAAATTCAAAGTGCTCTTGAATGTTGAAAAACCTTTTTGTAAATCTGATATAGTTGAGAAAGTTGGTGTGGAATGACCCGCCTTTATTTAACGGCAGTGTAACAACCAATAAAATTGTATTTCGTATGTCATTACGCAAGGGACATGTAACATTTGCTTTAATGAGATGACTATCATTGCATCTGTGGTCAGAAAAATTATTTACAGTCATAACAACAAGAAAAGGGAAGATAGTGCTACTGATCATAGACAGTAGCAGCTCAAATTTTAGTTGAGAATCAAAAACAGCATTAGCATAAGAATATTAATGAGAACCAGACAAGGGGTCATATCTAATCTTTCAAATTACATATTTACAGTCATATTTACACATTTTCACATTATGCAACACAAACACAACACTTATGAGACAGACTAACATGTGCGCCACTTTTACAGGGTCAGTTGATTAATTGCCAGCAAGTTAACCGCAGTAAATAAACAGTGTTCACACTGCACAAGCCTTAGTGCTGGAAATGATGAATCATACATGCTCAAGTAGCAGTTGTACTTATCGGCGTGCCAGCTACGAGAACCTCACAATGGAAATTTTTAATTTTGTTTCGTGTGTGTCTAGTTTTGGGATTATCTCCAGAAAGGCATTGGCAGTCAAACAGGTCTGGTTACACAAAGAGCAAACACACGTAACCACGGTGAAAAGTGGTCATTGCTAAAAATACAATGAACGAGGTTTTCTCAATACAGCTACACAACACATCCCAGCAAGCACGTAACCAAACTGCTCTTCTTCTTCACAGCTAAAAGCACAAAAAACACAAAAGTACACACCATATTTACATAAAGGCACACACAGCCTGTGCTTCTGATACACCGCACAAATGCGAACGGCACTGTAGAACTGGTCGAGAAGCCACAGCTGTTCTTCGTGTAGACAGGCAAAGTTTGTTGATGAGTGGCGAACGATCAGTTGCGTCTGCGGCGCACACGGGATATTCTCCATGCGTTGGGCTCCTCGTACTTGTTGTAGAGGGGCTCGAGGCGCAGCTGCTTCTTGTGCTTGCTCAGCTTGGTGGGGTCGGCGAACTTGAAGAATGAAGACGCAAACTCCACCAGCCACTTGGGGTCGATAGTTGTCACCTCTCGCATGTATTCCTTCGTTGTCAGCACCAGCTCGTAGTACACAACCCTGTTGGGAAGTGACAAGTGTCAGTCAGCTTTCTCGGAGCAAAAGTAACATTTGTTTGTGCAATAAAAGAATACTAAGGTGCGTATTCACACACCAACCTTATCCTTATCTCTTGTTTCCCTTAACTTTCTTTACACTCTACACGCGGTATAAGGGCACAAAAACGGTACTAAAGTGCTTATTTGGGCCGGTTGGTACATGGTCAACAAAACGAGAAACAGCGCAAAACACAGGACAGTGCACACAGCTCCGTATGCAGCTGTCACGCCATGTTTAATCAATGCAAGATACTTCGGCGATACAGTGATCAACGAGTAGGTGAGATTTATGAGGCGTTTTACATTGACAAAAAAGGTGATATGTGCGTTAGTGTGCCTTTGTTAGCGCTCCTCACTAGGGAAATTGCGTGTCTGTCAAGTGGATGATGGCTTCTTTACACTTTTTCAGATGCTTACACAGATTTCGTGAACAAATTCCACGTCACTATTCTCCTCTCCTTCCTTTCATGTTCTGTGTGCTATATATACCCCCATGTACAGAATAAAGCCTTGGTTGTAAATCAGTGCTTGGTCCGTCTTTTTCTTCACTGTCCTGTGTTTCGCGCTGTTTCTTGTTTCGTTGACAAAAACGGCAATAAAGTAAAAGATAACTACAAGATTCGTTTGTGAATACCACCCTACTTTGTTTATCAAATGCACTAAAGGCACAAAAGCGGTAAGGATAGCGTGAGATAAGGATAAGGTTGGCCTGTGAACACGGGCCTAATCTTGAAGTGAAAATCACGGTCTCTTCTAACTCTTTCAAATGTGGTAAAAAGTGCATCAATGTTATGAAAAAAATGTGACTCTGATAAGCTAGACTAGACAAAGTAGCAAAAGAAACTAGAGAAAAAGTTAAGAACCACACAGCGTGTGATGGAACCAAAAACGATAGGAGTAACACTAAAAGACAGGAAGACAGCCAAGTGGATCAGATAACAGAGGTAGCCGATTTTCTAGACAATATTGAGAAAAAAATTGACCCAGGCAGGTCACGTCATGAAAACGACAGATTAAGTGACGGTCAGTTAAGACGACAGAATGGACACCGAGAGATGGGAAGTGTGGCTGAGGACGACAAAGTGTTAGGTGGAGCGACAAAATTGAGAAATTTGCAGGCATAAAATGGAATCTGCTTCCACAGGAAAGGGTCAGTCAGAGATCATTTGTAGAAGCCTTTGTCCTGCAGTGCATGGAAGATAGGCTGACAACAATGACGATGAGATATTTATGCAAGATTGAATGCAACTGCTCTACACTCCAAAATCTCGCTCCTACCCTAAATTATAGAGTGGCATGCAATTAAAGGGAACAATTTATCTAGTGTTTGAAAGCCATAGTGACTGCTTGTCCAATATAGTAGTACATCTACATATACATCAAATATAAAGGCGTTAAACAACCCTGTGTACAGTCAAGTCTGCATACTATACCTACGTTTTTGCATTTCAGGTTAAAATTTGCAAATGAGGAGCAACCAGTTTTTGAAAATTAATCCGGCACCCCTTTCAATGTTGCTAATTGGTAAGTGTTGTAGACCGCTGAAATTGTTCATAAGGAAGGGCTTTGTAATACTGACACAATGCTTTGCCACCATTTTGTTAGCACTCCTATGAGGAGCTTCTCTTTCACACTAATCAGTGCCACGCTGCATGCCAACAACATTCTACGAAAGCGCCTGTAAACAACAACAAAAAATAAAGTTGCACACACTTCACTGATTCCTCTGGCTCTGATCCTATTTATGACAGCAGCAAGCTCTTGGAGCAAGAACTATCAGCTCCTTTGCAATCACAATGTCATTGTTGTACACTAAATATCTTGACGTGCGTCATCAGAAATACAGAATCGCAGTGTCCAAGTCAAGATGTAAAATATATAAGTGCTCCAAAAGGTCGAATGCTACAGGCTTGATGACGCAATAACAATGACAAACTTTAATGCATACGGCATATTCAGCTCTGACCAGTTCAACTGCTGCTTCAGCAAAACATTTAAAGGAAGAAATCTGTGAAACATCTCTGTTTTGATTGAAAAGGCAACGAAAACGATGCCTCTCACCATTCCGGCTGGCGATTGAAGAGAGCACTGGACGGATGGATGTAGACAACTTGGCCGTCCACAAGTGTCCGGTATCCCTCCTGGGGGTCTTTCTTGGCGGCATTCCGGAAGAAGCCACTGCACACTGCCTTTTGCACGCGTGCCGTATTCTTGCCACAGGACACTACATCTAGCTTGTGCCTGTAAACAGGACAGTGCAAAACAAAGACAATGATGTGAATACTTGCTTAGTGGTTAGGGCGGCAGTTGCAATGGCACGAACTAAAGATTACTGCATTGAGGCCACGGTTTGATGCTACATTGCTACAGTGAAGCACATCAACAGTAGCGAAGATAATTGACATCTGCTACTCCGTGAGATGTCACTGCAGAAAACAGCTCGAACTAACGAGACAAGCTCAAGTCTGAACCCATTTAACATCCATATAACAATCTGGCAATAAAACCCAAATACTATATGAAATTTAGAACCTACTAGAAGATGTGTATTCACTCCACTCCACTTTCCAGTGGTTTTAAAAGTGCTGACCATGACCAAACCCTATAATTCAACACTAACGAAACGGCACTGAACAGAAGTTAAGAGAAAGAGTCACACAAACAACAGGTGCACAGAAAGGCACTACACACCTGTCCATGATTCCAAGTAGTTGCTTGCGCACATCCTGCGCCCGCTTGAGAGTCCGAATTTGGACAAAGTTCTCGTAGCACCACGCATTGGAGAACTTGTTGTTTTTCCAGGAGTTGTAGACGGCCAGCAGCGTCAGGTGGTCGCCCTCCGCCTGGTTGAACTTTGCCTTCTTCTGGTCGGCCAGTGCTTGTTTGTCCTGTAGGCACACAGTGTTACGCCATTACATATATCTTCATCAGCCATCAGACAAGTTTCCTACGATGTCACTGACAGCTGCGTTAACCATGTAAATAAGGAAGCACAGCGAAAAATTTGTTGAACGAGATAAAATCCAGCTGACCTTGTAAATTTTAGCTCAAAAATGACATCTCAAATTGACAAGCAATAGTGGGAATGGAGGAAGAGCAATGACATGGGAATGATCTAACTGTACAGCATAATTTATAAAGACTATAGTTTAAAAAAAAAAGAAAATTTAAAAATTTACCCTGTGATGTTTATACCAATAATATATTATGTTAAATAAGTGATGCATCGGCTGCTGGAAAACTTTTTAAAGCTTGCTTGAAGGTGTGGGTTCGAGCTAGTTGGTACTCCATGATCAACACTTCTTGCGCAAAATTTCTTAGACAACGGACGAAACAGACATGGACAGGCTAAGACTGTCTAAGAAATTTTGTGCAAGAAGTGTTGCTTTGGAAGCCTGAGCACTGGCTTGATGCCTATGTGCTGGTTTCAATATTCAAAGTATGTAAGCGTTCAATAACTTTGCAGCATAGTACTACCGCAGCCTCTACATTCAAGAGGCCATGCCATCCACCTGATCCTTCACTTCTTTGCCGTAACCTATTGCATTTATACTCAGGAAAAGCATAACAAATACATATTTTATTATTTTCAAAGCACTTTATAGTAGCTGCACTACCACAGTAATAAATTTTAAAACCAACTGCGTGAACCCATTAAAGCTAGCTACCACATCCTTTTCCGAAATCTTTCAGTGGCAGTTTGCCCATGAATAATGAGTGTGATACTATACGCTACTCAAACTTCAAAAAACATATCCTTTCACTGGCAAGTACACCATTTCAGAAAGGCTGGATTTTTCTCTAGAAACACTTTACTTGAACTTGAAAGTAATTTTGCAAGAAACAAATCATTTCAACCAGAAATTAGCATGCTAGTCGAGTATTCTTTAAAATGAAGTTCCTAATTATACTACACTCTAATGAGTTGCTTTTTAGCATGACACTAAATAATGTCAATTCATAACAACAATTTTTACAACTTATATACGTCTGCATTACATCCACTCACTGAATCACCAAAGGCAGAACACCGGTCGATGAAGCCTATGAAGTTCTGTGAATAAAGTTTCTTCCAGCATTGTAAAAAAAAAGAGGTCATTAAGATCTGAAGTTGTAATGTTTCTGTAAAGGCAGTGCTCCTGCTTGCCACATGGCAACACAAACGAGAAGGACTAGCACAGACTTTCAAGCTTGCAATTTTCAAACTGGAGGCCCTTGAATTTAACTTTAGTACTTGACTATCCTCTACGGCAAGCACCATCACCTAAATGTGTAAGTAATCTTGTACAATACTAATCTACCATACAATCCCCGTAAGGCAGGTGTAAACTGCACAATGCCACAGCCGAACGAAGGATGACAATCCAAAACACCTACAGCGATGCTACCGAGGACTTCAGATTTGGAGCAATTTTTGGAGCAGCAATATTTCCGTTTTGGAGCACTTTGGAGCAGCAAAATTTTCATCTTGGAGCACTTTGGAGCAGATTATTTTGCATCTGGAAGCACTTTAAAGCAGCGAATTTTACATCCTGGAGTGCAATACAGAAGCATATTGCATTAACATTCAAGCACCCGAGTATTATTATGGGGCTCTTATGAAGGCTAGCAATATTTCGATTCATTGCAAATCTCATGGAAAAAATCATCTCAGGAGCATAGGCGCGCGCACAGGGGGGGGGGGGGGGCAGCCCCCCCCCTAATCACCTAAGAGGGAGGGGGGCGCAAAATCTGCCCCGTACATTGACCCTTGCGATAGCAATTATATGGACACTCTCGGCGGATTTTTGCCATCGCCGTTGCCGTAATTTTCCGTATAAAGTCCAAATTAACAATATCACCACGCGCATTCTAGCCGCGGGTAAAAGCTCGCAAGCGCTGGTGACGAACGCGGCTGAAGCGGAGATTAAACTAGCCGGCCGTCTGTCTCCGCCGCACGGACAGCGCATGAGATAACATCTTCCCGCGTGCGGGCCTGCCGTCGATTGCTCATCAAACAGAGAGGAAACGCCCCGCCCGTCTTTCGTAAGGAAAGTGAAGGGACGCCAGGGGAGCGGGGGTGGGGGGTGGGACCGCATCGTTCGAAGGGCGCAGTCGCTTGCGCGCGCGCTATCTCGAGGCATCAGGAGACGGCTCGTAAACTTGTGCTCTCAACGCTTACTTCGCGTTTAGAGAACTCAGAGCAAGAAAACGCTTCGGTTGCTGGAGGGGCCATATTCCCTCAAACCAGCGTTTTGTTGAGTTATGCGAGACCGGATCCAAAAGAGTTAGCTGCCAGTCTTACTTCGTTTCACAATACAATTTTTTGCTATCGCATTCATTGTTCGCTCTTAAGCGAAACTGAGTTTTTTTAACCGTTAACTATTGACCCCCGAAAGCGAGGGGCGGACGTGTAACATGGCGTAGCCGCTTCACTGTGGGCCGTCAGCGACGGGCCCGCTACTGACAGCTGCGCATTTGCGGCTGCTCCGACCAGGAGATATGATTTTACTAATGAGATGACATTTTAAAAAAAGCAAGCGAAAAATTCGAATTGGAACCCTAGCACGTGAGCTCGAAAGGGCAGGGCCTTTTAGGGGGTATTTACCGCAGAGTGATTACAAACTCAGACGTGCTGGCGGAAGGAATTACGAAAAAGCTGTTCTGGATGAAGATCCATGGATAAAGTATATCTGAGGAAAAGTGTGAACGCGTTTCCACCGTTCACGTGCTCTTCCATAAACGCGAAGCAAGGAAAATTCGATATTGTCCCATATATCTACTGCGAGCGATCACAAATTTCATTCCGCGATGTCCGGAAACAGAAGTGACAGACATTTTAGCGGCACTCATGTAGTTATTACTGAACACTGCTTTCCTTACGTGCCGTGCGACGCTTGAAACGAGCTATCAGCAGCGTTTCTGGAACAGACGACGTCCGCCGATGAATCGTCGTCGCACTTTCTCGCTACCGATAGGCCTAGAGGTCACGAGCCTCTGCGGAGAGCGCGTTTTGCTGTCGAGCCGACTTGCAGAACAGAAGCTGCGTCGGCACCGTGCATGGCATCATGGCTTACTCGGAACACACGCGCGAGTGCTATTTATTCAGCGGAATAAATCTTGGTCCATGATTGCGACTTTATTGGCAGCCCCAAGATCGAGCTGCACATGTTCTGATGCACCGGCGGCGCGATAGCCGGTGATAGACGCCCCCAAACCCGAGACTTTGGCGCAGTTTGGCGCAAATTTCGTCGATATTATCAGGATGGCGCAGTAAATACAATTTGGCGCACTTTGGCGCAGTTGGCGCAGGAGTGGAATCACTGCACCTACGAAACATGACACCAGTTCATTTTCTCACGTACCTTTGGCCTGTAGAACACATTCTGCACTGAAAGCATGGACACCACGGTGAGGATCTCCTCACTGCAGCCCAGGTGAACAGACATGATCAACATCTTGGCCAAGTTGGGGCTCAATGGAAATTCAGCCATCTAGGAAGTAAGCGAAAGATATGCAGGGAGATGAGAGGCAAGACGACCACACTACAGCATGCTGAAAGACACAAAATCTCGAGCATTGCGTACTCTTCGCCCCAAGCGGGTGAGCAGTCCCTCGTTGTCTAATGCACTGAGGGAATGCAGCTGTTCCAAAGCCATGATGAGAGTCTGGAGAAAGCAGACAAGGTGGAAAGACGCAATTCATTATGACAGTACATACACACGATCGAGGTTCAGCACGTACACACAGTAAAACTACACACTTTTGACACATCAGGAGAGTGGTGAATGATACAGACGTTTGCTAGGGGCTGTCCAGCAAAAGTGTGGCTTTACCTCAGTGGGAGGAGCATCCATGAAATCAAAGGAGAGCAGGTCATTGATGCCCATGGCCTTCAACTGGAGCACAGTGGAGGCCAGGTTCGTTCGCTGGATCTCTGGCACGGGTGTTGTTAACATTTCGTCTCGGTAGGCTCTCTCCGTGTACAGACGGTACGTCTTGCCAGGCCCTGTGCGGCCAGCCCGACCTGCCCGCTGCTTGGCCTGGGCCTATGGGACATTGAGAGAAAATGATTTAAAACATGGCCTTCAGCCACATGGAGATGCGCAGTTGGCTGAGAACATTGAAACACATATCCAGCCTTTGTAGATCATGAAAAAAACAATGGATGTTGTCATCAACTTGTGCTGTTTAAAAGAGATTATTCATTTAATGGGCCCCGAAACTATAGATTGTGCATAAAGCAGAGGTAGTAGCGGGCTTTACACGGCTGCAGCAACAGCAATGCGCGTAAATCTCCTTGAACCATCAAACACAAGCAAGCAAACACTATAAATTCTAGCTAAGTGACTAATTTTACTGCAACATTAATGACAGTCCTCAAGTCAACTACACTTTGCTGCAGTGTACAAGGCTCTTTGCACACTTCATACCTGAGAGATAGGTGTGACAACAAGGGAATCCATGCCAGTTTTTGGGTTGTAGACATTTTGCTTGACAAAGCCTGGGTCCACGACATAGTAGATTCCATCAATAGTGAGTGACGTTTCAGCAATGTTAGTAGCAATCACGACCTGAAAATCAATACAAGTAGGTTGAAACCTAGGAAACTTGCAATTCAGCCCAAACTTCAGTGCTAGTAATAAGACCAAGTGAAAAGCATTATTGTGCAGCAAGGTTAGCAGTACTTTGTGCAGCGTCAGTTGCACAAAACATTCAAAGCCCTGCATGGAAGATTCGCACACATCTACCTGCACATTGTCAGGAGCTGTATCCGCATCAGGAAATTTACGGCTGCAAGTTTACATTTGGTGTCCCTTTCACAAGTGGTAACTGAGTGGAGCTTGTCAACAGTGACTTGATGTTGGCACAATTTACCAATGGGCGCAGAGCTCGGCCAGAGTAATGAAAAGAGTTGCCATAGGTACATACCATACAAGTATACTACCATAACTCCATCCGACACACAACCTACAACATTAAGAAGGTAAATCTCTGATGTTCAAGTCATCATCCCGCTCACCATAATGAATTAGAGTGCAGCTTCATGGCAGAGCACTACTACAAAGACAACTACAAGACAAACTTTGTGGTGGCTTTTTGTGGTGCATTCCATATTTCTTGTGTGGCTTATTTAATATATGTAAAATACTCTATTACATAGTGCCATGATTCACCAATGAGAGTAGGTCTCATTCACATTACTACGCAAGTTAACACAATCAGATAACTAAATCAGCAGCATTTTTCAACATGCATGTGCAGACTACTGTACTGTGCAAAATTCTTACAGTGTTACAAGCTTTTCTGAAAGGTGTCAGTTCTTCCGTATTTAAACAAGAAACAATATTCGTGGTACTAAGTTTTAACTGTGCCAAACAAAACTTGCAATGGCAAAGAGGATCACCTTTCTGGAACCTGGAGTTGCAGGCTCAAATATCCTGGTTTGCATTTCACTCGGCAGTGCAGAGTACACAGGCAGAATAATAAGTTCGGGAACGTCGGGGCCAAGGGACTTCATTCGCTCGTACAAGATCTCACAGGCAGTGTCGATTTCCTCTTGACCAGTCAGAAAGAGCAATATATCACCTGACACACACAAAAAAAAGAGAAAGCAGGGAGTGAAATCCCGGGGAAGAAACACATTTATATATATTAAGCTCTCATTTCATTTCTTTTATAGTTCCGTATTCTTGGTCAGTAGGTATAAACAATTATACATTACAGCCAATGTGCTGCAGTACATTGATTAAAGCACAGCAAATTAAGGTGCCTCCACTGTCAGTCTTAAATTAGGCTAACACAGAAATAAAGATCTTAACATATGCATGAGTAACGATAGCACAGTACTGATGCCCACTCCTAACATTAACTGCACAGTGGCTTCTACCTAGAACGCGGGAGACCAGCGAAACATTTAGTATAAGAATACTAAGGTACCCTAATTATACCGATTACCAATGACATCACTACTTCAGTTGTGCATTTCGCTGAGTTTGAATTCTTAATCACAACTACATAATTTCACTGCAGTGGAATTATTTGAACATCACTATACTATTCACAACTTAAATTATTGCGATGGCCACGGGCAAATGTACAGAATTGGAAAACAGCTTTCACTTTTACAAGCTGTAGGTACATACTGAGAGGTGTTCCCTTGCACGCACAAACAAGTAAACCTAATGATAGATTTAACCCTGAATTGACAAGCAGCTAGGCTAGAAAAATTTTAGACACTAACCGGGAGGTTCTGTCAGATGAATCTGCATCACCGTGATAAGCGAGGCATCCAGGTAGTCCGTCTCTGGTTCCTTTGTGTAGAGGATCTCAACAGGGAATGTTCTTCCCGGAATGGTGAAAATAGGCTGTTTGGAAAGAAGGTGGACAGAGATATGAAGAACTAGTTGAATTGAAGTAAGAAGGTGTTACTTTTATCTATGAGATAAGTACCCCCCCCCCTCCCCACAGTTTCTTTCCCACAGGGCTCCTAGCACTGGACAGACCAATGACAACCAAAATGTCCTACTCTCAGCAGCCACACAAAGTGAGAAAAATACATAAAGGACAAACAAAAAATGAAAATGAATACACGCAAACCTCGTTATAACGAACACGGATGTAACGAACGATCGGTTATAACGAAGTAAATGAAGAATAGTCTTGTCATAGCTACAGTGTTACAAATAAACGTTTATAACGAATTTTCGGATATAACGAAGTTATTTTCGTGGAAGATGCGACTTTTTTATAATGAGGTTTGAGTGTAATACCTCTGTCATACGGCCACCACCGAACTCCATTTCACTCCGTTCGGCATTTAACTACCTGATGGGGCATTACGAGAATGGAGTTGTGGCCGTGCTACACGGCTCAGTGCAAGCTTTCGACGGTTGCCGCATGGGGCAGAAACAGCGCTGCTGCGCTCGTCGAAACGTCCAATTTTTTGCCTCTGCAGTCGCCTTTAAAGCAACAAAAACGTGTTTTTGTGTGTTGATGAAGTGCTCGGAATCACCATTGCTGTCACAGTGCTTGTGCGTGCGCCTCACACGTGCAGAAACAAATATCGCGCGACGCTTCATAGCGGCGGCTTGGCGAGGCGTTGGTGTGGAGAGTACAAGTGCTGATGTCCGAAAAAAATACAACTAAAACTTACACTACGGGGCGTGAAATGCTACGCAAAAAAAGAGCATAGTTTTTAAAATTATAATTGAGCTCATTAGGACGATTTTGCTAGTGCGGTTTTCAGCATAACAGTAATGGGCTGGGAACGAGAGTACTCCATCGAGCTGAAATGGTCATTACCGAACCCCCTCCACCAAAAGCTCCATTTAACTTCCTCAGCGAAATGGTGACCGTGTGACATGAACCCCACCTCCCTCGAGGAAAAGACGAGGGAGTTAAACGGATTTCACGGGTGCCCGTGTGACAGGGGTATAATTAAACTATTTTTTCTTCAGACCCAATTGCATCATCATCATCATCAGCCTGTCTTATGACAACAAAAATGTCCATTGAAGGACGAAGACCTCTCCCAATGACCTCCAACCTACCCTGTCCTGCGTGAGCTGTTTCCATTTCATGCCTTCAAATTTCTTAATTTCATCGCTCCATCTAGCCCTTTGCTGTCCTCGGCCACACTTCCCATTTCTTGGTATCCATTCCAACGTTCTAAATGACCATCTGTTATCTGTCCTTCTCATGACACGACATTCCCAGGCACATTTTCTTCCTCTTAATATCTACTAGGATATCGGCAAGCCATTCATTCTCTGATCTATTCTGCTGTCTTCCTATCACTTGGAGTCATGCCTATCATTTCTTTACATTGCACAAGTGACAGTAATTGATGCTCATATCAATAAAAGTATGAAAAAATACCAAGAGAAGTGCCACATACTGCTTCGAAGAAATACTGTGAAAACTTCACGGCATCCAGAGTGGCTGATGTAACGATCAGCTTCAACTGCGGCCTTTTCTTGACTGCCTGCAATGAGCGTCAGCGAAAAACGAAATAAATAAAAAGTTAGAACAAGAAAAAAATACTGCAAGGCACAAAGAAAAAAGTAGAAAGCATTTCAATCAGCTGCACAGTGCTTATTACCAGGGGTATTTATTACCATAACAGTTCCATGCAAGTTTCATTCACTCCCATTACGTGGCTTTGTTATATCGCTGCCATTTCACAATGTCTGTGACATTACATAATGCCACAAACACTTATGAACAAAGCTCACCTTCCCAAAGAAACAAGCTCATTCCTCTTTACAAAATGGAGTTATGATAAGATAACACTATGAAGAAACAGATAATCGGCACATACATTCTTTAGAAGGCCGAACAAGACGTCGGTGTGTATGGTCCTCTCGTGGGCCTCGTCCAACATGATGATGGAGTAGGAAAGCAGGTCCAAGTCGATAAGGCATTCTCGCAGCAGCATACCGTCTGTCATGTACTTGATTTGTGTCTCTGGGCTGGTGCAGTCTTCAAACCGAATGGTGTAGCCTACCTGAAAGGGATAACAATGAACCAGGTAAGAACACGGTTCCTCAAACTACACATTGGGGGCCATTTAAAAACAGCAGCGAGAAAGACAATCAACAAATGAGACACAAACGGCACTGAGCTACAAACAGCATCGTGAACAGAGTTACACCATGATGATTCAATGCTTTCATTTTTCCTGAATGCCATCAGGCATTCAGGAAAAATTAAAAAACAGTTGCAGATCTCTCATGCATTGAATCACACATGTTCCCCACACCACAGCCTATACATACCAGCAACAGACTATGTATGTTCCATAATAAGAATAGCAACTCGCTTTAGAACAGACTCAGCTTTCCGAAAACTACGTGTGAATGAAGAAGTGCCACTGTAACTACATACTGTATTTACACGAATCTAACACACACCTTTCCTCCGATAAAATGAGCTTCTATATTACTGCCTGCTGGTTAGCATGAAGCATAAAACGAAAACCACATTTGCAGCATTGGCAACAGCCTCCCATCAGAGGGGTCAGATGCAGTGTCATTGCAATCACGTGAGTTCGCGTAGATTTATATCATGCTCGACTTCGACCTGTGCCCCTAAAGAAGTGCAAGTGGTGACGCGCCACTTCATTATGAAACCTCGTGCGGAAGGAAAGTTATACGGTAGCTCCCAGGAAGTTTTCTGGCTAGCGGACTATAAGAAGAGATGATGAGCACTAGCTGCTATCTTTGTGGGGACTTGACGAACCGCAACGTGTGGGCTTGAGGACTTTACATTCAGTTGTCGTAACGCCTGATGTCTAAAGCTCGTTCACACGAGCAAGATGGCGTAATTACGAGAAATCGCAAACATTTAACACATATTTTATTGCTTCTCTTTTTTTTTCCTGCACCTTGAAGCCTCATCCCGTGTACAGTGCGGCACACTCATGCCTGTTGAGCACATCGAGTCTCAAAAGTTGTAGACTTTCAAAGCCACCCGCTGAGGCGCCTTCTGGGTTTATTTTTCTGTGGTAGTATATTCATTCTTACTTTTTTATGTGGTGGTATCTAGTTTTCGTGCAGATAGTGAAGACGATTCTGGTCGCAGGTATTACAGCTAGCTACTTTGTTCCGCTGGAGGTTTGGATGCATGAACACCATCGAAACTGTGGCTAAGCATGTGGCTACTGATAAGAAGCAGGCTACACAGCTGCAGTTCTTCCACCTAAAGTAATAAATACTTTGTTTTAAGCTTCAAGTGAGTATTTACTGTGCCAAGAATGGTTCACCGATTGATTTGTACAAGAGTCTGATGCATTTTTTACATGGGTTTATATACTGAGTTCTGGCTGTATCAAACTATTTCCATTTTGTGATGCCTGCACTGTTCTATATATCAAGGTGTGACTGTAGTTTCAGTTTATTGCCTCAGTTTTCCTTTGCAGTAGCAGTGAGACTTTGTTACATATTGAAACCACGGATAAACATGCTTCATTATACTGAGTTAAAAAATGCACGGCATTCTATGAAGTTATAAAAAGTTAAATACTGCATTATATTGACAATTCCACTATACTGAAGTTTGTTATATCAAGGTTTGACAGTATATACATCACACTTGACAGGATAGCAGAGGCATACTACTAACAAAAATGCCGGCGTATGCACGGTATGGTGAGCCCCGTCTACCTGCATTCCTGGGGCAAAGGATCGAAGATACTTTTAGAAAGTGCAGTGTCAAAGTATGTCATCTCTAACAGTAGCTCTAACTTGGATAAACAAAAATTACAGTTAGTCCATACACACATCAAGCTCTTAGTTGCTCGCACTATCTCGTGCTCGAGGTAAGAGAAACCCAGCTCACCTCTTGTCCCAGCCGGCAACCAAATTCTTCGGCCACTCTCTTAGCCACAGACATGGCAGCCACACGCCTCGGCTGAGTGCAGCCAATCTTTCCCCTCGTTGTGAAGCCTGCTTCTGCCAGGTACTGAGTGATTTGTGTTGTCTTTCCCGAGCCAGTTTCACCAATGACAATCAGGATCTGGTTATCCATAACGGCCTGTGAGCATTAAAAAAGAACAAGCACGAATCAAGACAAGGCCACCAGGGTTGCCACTCACTTTCGAGTAAATGTCGCCAAATGACGAGCAAAAAGTCGCCAAAAGTCGCCATTTTTTTACAAACCTCGCCAAAAAAGTCGCCATTCTAGATATGTGCGTCATACCTAGTAATAAAAATTTCCTCTCACGTATAGCCCCGTAGAATACAGTACCATCCATGGCCCTTCAATTATATTGACGTTTCTCAATGCCAGTCGTATCGCCCGCTTCACCATGGGAGTAGTGCATGGTGCTGCTTCTCCGACTAGCCGCAAGATAGATGTGCGTGGTGGCGCAAGGGTGAATGAATGAAACGCTCACGATATCCTTCCATCCCTCTCCGCTCGTTTCAAAGGTAAAAGTGTCGTAAACCTTGGGGCGAAAACCTTGAAAGCGTTGTTTGTAGACAGCTTTACGTACCCTTTTATGAATTAAAACGATTACAAAAGGTTTATTGAAGGTGACACGACAGAAGTCTTAGAGGAACCGATCATTAGTGAGTCTTACACCTTTTCAGTGTGAACTAATATGATACCGGACGCTACCAACCCTTTCTTACAGTCACTTATATCTACACGCGTCAATCCGATGCGTTATTAATGAACAGGTAGGCAATGTAAAATGTTGTATAGCAATTGTTGTCATTGCACACGCTCACCGAGAACAGTGGAAAATGCCTCAATAAATATTTTTTTATTGCACAAATAGCCGCGTATCCTCCTCTCTTCGCTTTTCTAAAACAGTCTTTACCAGCTGTATTGGGGGTACTGCAACAGTGAATAAGTCGCCAAGATATTCAGAACAGTTGGAGCTTTGGTGGAACAAATGGTCGGAACACTCGGCCAACCCGTCGCCTAGCCCCTTCAGAAGAGAAACTTTAGATAAGCTTAAAGCGCCGAAAGCTATAAACTTATAGTCAAACACTGCCCCCTCGCGGTTTACATTCTGCTAGAATGTCTCTGGGGGACGTTCCCGTACCTCCTGCCTCTAGATGAATTGAGGAGATGCACACGAGTTGCAGGACGGACATACAGAATGACGCGTAATGTGCACACTCTACTCTTAGGTCTAAAACCAAGAAAAATACAGTGAATGTTGCCGCTCATTCGTTGCGAAGACACTGAGCTTAGGATGTATAACTCAGTGGAGACCAAAGCCTAAAATCGCCAAAAATTCGCCGTGTCGCCATTCATAATTTTAGGTCGCCACGGGCCCCTCAAATTCGCCAATTTGGCGAAAAGTAGCCACCATTGGCAACCCTGAAGGCCACATTCATAACAGCACAACAAAATTTAATGTGCTTCCTTTCTTTGGCTGCAATGAGCCTGAAAGCTTTTTAAAGGCGTAAAATGAGAAAAAAAAAATGCGCATAACAAGTCATGACCTACAGGTAAAAGGTTTGCAACCAAAGAACAGATATGCCCTCCTTCGCCCTGATACCGAATTATCAGATAAGGAAATAATAAAATTTACGTTCTTACTATCCATAGCTACACAATTCATGATAGCACTGCACTGAAGGGCGCAGGAATACCTTCAATCATCTAATGTTTCCTGATGTGCACTGTCATTCCAAAATAAATGGGCATTTCCACACGCAGGGGTGGAAGCGGGTTTAAGTGTTTTGGAGCAGCTCGGGGAGCAGGAATAATGCTGTTTTGGAGCAGCTTTGGAGCACCAAAATGTGTGTTTTGGAGCAATGCAAGTTTGTTTTGGAGCAGAATTCTACGATCAAATATCATTGTTGTTGAATTTTTTATCATTTCTGGTAAACACAAGAAATTCCAACGATTTTAGAAAACATTCAATACTGATGAACCAACCACACTTAACACAAATGATATATATATATACACACGCGCGTACGTGTTATCATTAAAACACCACAGCTGTGATAGAGCAATGACTCAGCAAAACGAGATAAGCGATGTTCTGAATAGCTACACTTGACTAGACTGACAAATGAAAAACGTTCATGGCAATGAACGTTTTTCAGCAGCGGCGTTATCACGCCGTGTTTGCCGGGTTGCTACATTTTCGTCAAAAGCCTACGCCGGGTTCAAAAAGTTCCTTCGAAATGCGCGGAGGTCAGCACCGTCTGGAGGCATTGGAAATAACCAAAGAAGCACGCGTCTGTACCCTAAACTCTGCTGGTCGAACGAGCGGGCGATGTGCCGTGCGAGGCGTTTTCTACTTCGTGTAGGAAGACACGGCGGCGCGATTTTGAGATCGCATTCGTCAAAATGACGCGAGTGGCCCTCCGACCACGCGTCAGTCGCGCATAAAATCAAGCCATTTGGGATGCAACAGCGCGATTTCACGAAGGCGTTCGTCAAAAAACATGCGCGCCCCTCCAAACGCGCGTAAATCGCACCAGAAATTGGGCCACGCGCTTCCACCTTTTCCCTTCAAGTTCCCTCCCAAGATTTGTCAATTATCGGAGTCGGTTATGTGCACGCAAATATGCAGGGGCCTAGCCAGAAATTTTTTTCGGGGGGGGGGGGGGGTTCAACCACATTTTATGTATGTTCATGCGTGCGTTTGTATGTGCGCGTGTATATATAGGCAAGCAAAACTGAAAAATTTCAAGGGGGGGGGGGGGGGGTTGAACCCCTCCCCCACCCCCTCGCTACACCCCTGCAAATATGGCACTTGAGGTGTGATGATACCAGATGTCGTAAACACACAATTTGTATCACGTGGTTCTGTTTTCGTACTACCTCACATTCGTCTTTTCAGTAATAAACGTTCCAAGTGTCTACCTTGTTCTTTTTTGTATATTTCTTCACACGCCACCTCCTGTATACCAAACCACACATAGCAACGGCGGCGAGCGGCATGTCATGTTGTGCTGCGGATGGTGCGAGCTACAGCGTACTCGACCACAAGCTGAGCGCAGGTTCTGACGAGCCAAAATCGAACAACGCGATCGATCGCACTAGCGAGACTAAGCTCGTCGCTGCACGAGCGCGTTTACATGCTGCATTTATAACGTCTAAGGGCTTGTGTGCAATGCAACAAGTTCTGCACATGGAGAGGCACGCTCTCGCTAAAAAAATTAGTTTCGGAAATGGTCCAACTGACTTACACAAACTGAAGCCCTGTGAGTGATTTCGCAATTGGTAGTGGCTTCATTGACCACAAACGGATAAAACAAATTTTTCGTTCTCATGCAGACTTATGACACAAAATCCATATTACACGCTCAGCTCTACAGCGGTTTCCTTAAAGGGACACTAAAGAGCAAAACGATTTTTCTCGCATTAGTAAAGTAGTCTTCCACGATACCAAAGACACCACGCTTGCTGCGAGAAGACGCTTAATAAGCGAGAAAACGCCCAAAAAGAAAATACAGATGGCGATGCCACCTTGGAATTCCCGCACCGTTTGCCGTGACGTCACATATTTTTGACGGCGCCTGCTTGGGCCTACGTAGTTCCTAATCGGTTAAATTGAAGTACATTGTCCTCTGAGGGGGCCAGAGACTTGACATAACGAGTTTGTGGAAATTTCGTCGAGTCAGTGGCGCCAAAATACGTTAAATGCTCTTTCAGACCTTTTACATCACGAATTACAAAGTTCGGCGCGAAATTTAAAACGAAAACTTGAACTTGGTTTTCTCCTCTAATAATAAACCTATGGTGGTGAAATAAACTACAAAGGAGTTCTCCGAGCACACTTTATCAATCTAAACCAATTCATTGTTTCTCTTTAGTGTCCCTTTAATGCAAAGTTTGTAAATAATGGTCGCGCGTTTACGTCCGCGGCAGCTTCTCGCCCTATCCTCATGGCTTCACATCAAATTAAATATTCGCAGTAAATAGAACCTTTTCGACATTATGAAGCGTCAACGCACTTTTATTCATGTTCGCAATACCAGGCCATGATGACAGGTCGATTCCACGAAAGATCGAAAAAGGGTGTATATTTGATGTTTCCGATTTTCCTGATAATTTTGTATGTTGTGCACATATGACTGCACAGCACGAAATCGCAGTTCGTTTTCAAATAAAATTTTTTTTCAACACAGCAAAATTCGACAAGTGTCGCCGGTTGACGACGACCATTTTACGAAGAATGCGTTTTCGTAACTTCGGAACCATGCTGGCAGCTACTCAAGCTATATATTACAAATATCTTTCTTTTGGCGGAAGTAGAAGTCAAGAGGAAATAGCTCTTATCATTTCATGGAATTCTGAGTAAATTATGTATTTTTAAAAATTCACGAAAAACGCTGCGTTTTTGAAAATCAGTCAAATTTGCGACGCTATGGCTACTTCTGTGAACATCTTAGCTTGTTCATATTTGCAGTATGAATAGGCCTTTATGTGAATAATGAACCTCTGCATTTGTATTTCTCTAATAATTTTCAAAGTAGTAAATTTTCATGCTCGAAACACCAAAAAGAGAAAAGTGCTCCTCCATTCAAAAATCTATAATAAAAAAAACCCAATCTCAATTTTGTTCAAAGTCCCCCAAAATGTTCTCAAAGGACTGCAGAATGATATTATGAAAAAACATGTTGCATCATTTTTATTACAACAAAAGCAGAAAATGTCAAACATTGTGTTTCCAGAGCGTGGTGGCTACTGCGCAAAGGACATCTCTAGTAACAAGAAAATACAGTAACACGTCTTTTTTCTTTTCTGAGCTTCGCTAAACAACAGTAATGATCTATGGTCGGAAATTGGGAACTGTTTTGTAAAGAAAAAGACCGTTCCAATTAAATGCATTCGCGTGGTTTGAGACTTCACGCCAGTGTTACACATCCCTCAGTCCACAGTATGCACTTTCATTTGTAGCCTCCTTTTCTTTCATCTATTTCAGTTGAGTATAATTCATATCTTGAGTGCTAAAGAATGCATTCCCTCCATGCGTCTTTTATGATGATGTGCTGTGCCAGAATTGAGAGATTGGTATAAAAGCCAAGGTCTCTTCATGAATGGAAATTTCTGGAGAGCGGTCGCCAAGAGGTGTGGTTTTTGTTGGCCCAAATGTGTACGTTGTCAAACCTTATGTGATCAATGCAGAGTTTAAAAAGAATCGATTACGTGAAGATTGGTGGCAGCAGTTCTGGCCACGGACAAAACACGTTTTGTTTGCATTGCATCTGCTTTGTTTTGCGTATCCTTTCTCTTGAAGGAGTGCTGGCAGATCTGGTTTCCCTCTTGAATTGAGCGCGCATCCTGCTTCATGACCCTCCGCAAAAGAGTCTCGATCCGATATCTTCTACGTAACGAAAATTCTGCTGCAGCGGAATTTTCTTTTTGTGCACCATGAGGCAGTCCGTACAAAATCTCAGCCATGGCTATAACGCCTACCCATAGCCACCTTCAGAGCGTAGGATAGTGATCGCATCAAAGTGAAGCACAATTTGGATGCTTAACTTCTATCTCAGGTGGTGTTTGGCTGACTGGCACAGCCGTGCTCGTTGCTGTCGTCTGCTCAGGCGGGCGTCTATCGCGCCGCCCTTTACACCTGTCCGCCTAACGCATGCTACTCCGTTTACACGAGTGCTTGTAGCGCGGGCCACACGATCCGCACGGTGCGGATCCAGAGACCGGGCGGGAGAGCGACGAGCGGTGAAAAATGTATCGTGTAACCAACGCAATCGACACCCCAGCTTTTTCTCGTGCATAGCGACAAAGCCTGGCAAACAATGTGTGGCTGCTGTGCTTAGGTTGCACTGCGGTACTCGCCGTTCACCACTGCCGCCATCTGCGATTTCTCACATTCTTACAATGCATGATCGACTCAGCTACACATATTTCGCGTTTAGCTTCGTTACTTTATATAAGCGCATTTACTAAAAAAAAAAATTATCCAGAGGAATGAAAATGTCCGTGCTGCCCGTCGACGAGGAATGTAAGTGGTGTCGCAAATGCATTTAATTGGAACGATCTTTTTTTTCTTTACAAAACAGTTCCCACTTTCCAACAATAGATCATTACTGCTGTTTAGCGAAGCTCAGAGAAGAAAAAAGACGTGTTACTGTATTTTCTTGTTACTAGAGATGTCCTTTACGCAGTGGCCACCACGCTCCGGAAACACAATGTTTGACATTTTCTGCTTTTGTTCTAATAAAAATGATGCAACATGTTTTTTCATAATATCATTCTGCAGTCCTTTGAGAACATTTTGGGGGACTTTGAACAAAATTGAGATTGGGTTTTTTTTTATTATAGATTTTTGAATGGAGGAGCACTTTTCTCTTTTTGGTGTTTCGAGCATGAAAATTTACTACTTTGAAAATTATTAGAGAAATACAAATGCAGAGGTTCATTATTCACATAAAGGCCTATTCATACTGCAAATATGAACAAGCTAAGATGTTCACAGAAGTAGCCATAGCGTCGCAAATTTGACTGATTTTCAAAAACGCAGCGTTTTTCGTGAATTTTTAAAAATACATAATTTACTCAGAATTCCATGAAATGATAAGAGCTATTTCCTCTTGACTTCTACTTCCGCCAAAAAGAAAGATATTTGTAATATATAGCTTGAGTAGCTGCCAGCATGGTTCCGAAGTTACGAAAACGCATTCTTCGTAAAATGGTCGTCGTCAACCGGCGACACTTGTCGAATTTTGCTGTGTTGAAAAAAATTTTTATTTGAAAACGAACTGCGATTTCGTGCTGTGCAATCATATGTGCACAACATACAAAATTATCAGAAAAATCGGAAACATCAAATATACACCCTTTTTCGATCTTTCGTGGAATCGACCGACAGCAACCGCCTCATGCGCACAGCATGCCAACAAACTCTGTTGCCGCCGGCGTCACAATCGAAATATAGCCGCACAACTCACTTTCTTGTAGCTAGGTTTATTGCACCTTCGACAACGTCACGAGAGTGAGCCAAGTGATGTGATGATGATATAAGCTCGCTTAGGCGCGCAAAGACACGTATGACAGCGGCATATAATGGCACCAAACGTAGCCTCCGTGATCGGTTCCGGCAGCGCACCGGAGCCCATCGCGGATGCCGTGCACCAAAGACCGCTTGGGAGCAGTTTCGGCGCAATAATGCGTTTTGGAGCAGGATGGCACAGCAGAAGCGAATGGGCACAGCGTGGCGCAAATAATAGCGCAGCACTTCCACCCCTGCACACTTTGCTTTTGCTGGCATTAAGCTGGAACAGCCGCAACGTCTCAGTGAGCAGCAGAATGTAATGCGCAGTGGGCCAGTGTGGTGGCTAGCTAAGTGAACAAAATGAATACATTAATAACTTAATAACGGTAAAAGTCATGTAGCAAAAGCATGCACTAAATGAACATGTGTATCCAGCAATGGTCGCAAATAAAATGAGTGATCCACTTATATTGCAGATATCTGCTCTACTGGAAACAATCATTCGAGAAGGGGGTGAAAAGAAAAAAGCGTCAGTATGCACAGCATAGTGCAGCTACAGAATGACACCATACTTTGCATGGTATGTAACAAATACACAGTAACGGTGATAATGTATACAAGTTTTCTACATACATTCTGCATGCATGTGCATATACCTTCAATTCCAATAAAAGCCAGCTTTATGAGAAGTACTTATAGAATATTTCGATCCCTTTTTCTTTCTTTGTTTTACCAGTAATGCTAACACCAGAGCACTGCTATGAAGCTTCAATTCCTCGACTGTGCAAGAAAATCAGGAAGCATGTGGGGATGCTATCACCCCCTGCAATGTGGTTTTCGCCTCATGGTGCACGCGCATCTGGCGGGTTGGTGTAGTTAGTGTTCCCACCACCGTGCGAGGAATGGCGCTGCTCTCACAGTGGCTGCCCTATTGGCGAGGTTACGCGCGTGCACGGGGAGCAGCAATGACTCTCTTTTGGGTATTGGTGCGGTCATGGTCGGTCGGCTCTCATGGGAGGTCTGTGGGTGCGATACCACGGCTCATTCCTGCGGACCCCTGTGGTGAGTCGAACGTCGGCAATGCTGCATTCACAGTACATTGTATGTGCTATGTTTGTGTGTTGTATTGAAATTCTATTCAGTTATTTAGCATGACTAGTTATTTACAAGATTTGGCTGGCAAGCTCGCCGTTATGTAAAAGCTGTTAATGTCCACGTGTTCGTTTGCACGATGGCCTGAACGGTGTACGGATGTTCTGAGAGCGGCACTCTTTTGAGACCCCACAAACCTAGCGAACCTACTCGAGCAATCATTCTACACTGGTTTTGGCATGCATTATAGACAGACAACACACTTATCGCTCATAGTGAGGCCCCTAATGCTTAGGATTAAAAAGCAAGATTGAAAACTATGTGCCACTGCTCATGTTATGCAAAGCTTTCTTGCAAAGAACACTACTTAGTTTCCAAAAGCAAATCTGTGGCATGCGACCAATGCTGACCTTGACCAGTTCGTCCTTGAGCTTGTAAATGGGCAGTGATTGCCTCTGCTCCAAGATGGTCATCTGTGTCTTCTTGCCGTAGGAAGCCTTGGCACCACCGGTCACATGCTTTTTCCATTCTGGCAGCTCCTGGGTCATCAGACCAATGCCCCGCATGTTGGCAGCCAGCGTCCGTCCATCCGCTGTGATGAGGAATAAGCCAAATCACTTTCAATATGTCTGCCTTACATTGAGCGGCACTGAAGCAATTGGGAAATATCACCACAGCCTTGTGCTCTACAAGCTGCACTTAATTCTTCAGAAACATGTTCAAGCTTCTTTAGGACCCCTTGATTAGCCAAACAAAGGAACGATACAGCTCTGATTCGCATGCCTGGCCAGAAACATTAATCATATGTTCCCCGAATTCTACAATGCTGAGCCGTTCCTTGCATTCATTAATCTGCTTACACTGACAGAAACACAGTTTTAGAGGAAAGGTGATACTAACCATCGGGCATGGGATCAATCCAATGCTTATTTAGACCAGCAGGAATGGAGTCCATTTCTGCTTCCCTCTGTTGCTGTTTTTGTTCTCGGCGTTCTTTGGCAAGTGCGGACTGCATCATGGCTGCTTGAGCCAGTGAACCATCTGGGTTCTGCCCAAAGAGATAGAGAGCAGACAAAAAAGCAAGATATAAACACCAAGATCAGCCAACTGATGTAGAATGGGCTAATACAGTGAATAACTGCCTGAAATGCCACTCTAAGCTTTCCTTCTTCTTTTCATACCCTTGCCTGTTTTGATAGCTTTCCTATTTTGAACTGCACACATCGCACTGCTGTGATGGATTTTGTTGGCCAGAGTTCTACAGAATCTGATGAAGGAAATGTGTCTAGTACTACATTGCTTCAAGGTGCATAGGTGCCAAAACAAAATTGCAAATCCAGCATGCATTCAAACATTTTACAAATATCAAATGAAGAATTGCAACGTTCATACCACTCCTGAAGTAAACACCTAGTGCCATCTATCAGCAATTCTAGACATGACGAGCACATAATGGCATTTGCATGTTCAGTGAATAGCTCCTCGAACTAAATCACTGGCTTTGGCAGCCAACAAATGGGTTAAGTGACAGTTAACTTTTCTGAAGAAAACAAAAACGCATCGACTGAAGTCAGACAGTACATACCTTGACAATCCTAACAGGGCTCAGGTCTTGCAGGTTTGACCTTCCATGGCCTCTCAGGAAAGGTGGTTCTTCTTCGACCAATTCAATCTCCAAGTCTTCCTCTGTGTGCACAAGCCATCAATATGTTGCATTAGTTAAATAAAGGCTGCACAGTGACAAATGCTACGGGTTTCGATAAGGAGTGGAACTCTGCGACACATACCATCATCATCTTCTTTGGGCAATAAGCCAGTTGCCTCATCAAAGTCGGGGAGCTCAGATTTGTCAATACAATTTGCAGACAGCATCTGAAAAAGGTACAAGGCTGCAAGTCAAGCCACTTTTCTAGAACAGGAATTTCCCTGCAATGTAGATTGTACACGCGTGACCAAATGAGCAACAGCTACCTTTTTTCCAGTGACAATGTGACTCTTATCATCTTGTTGTCTTTTTTTGCAGCTTTTACGTAAGCCAAATTAAAAAAAGAAGACATTCTACAATAGACTAACATCCCTACAATTCCCATGTTTTTCCTTTGCCTCAGTTAATTAAAATGATGTAACAGAATTTTAATAGAATGCAGAAATTGTTTCTATGTAGTGCCTCTGTGCTGGTATGTAGGTGCTTGGTTATGTAGGTGTAGGTACATTAGTACCTGAAGAACTCCATAAATTATCGCAGAGAGATTTATACCCCTGTCAAGCGGGCAAGTTAAGTGCACTTTTGTACCTTGAGTGAAACTTTAGGCCACGCAATGCTACATGGGAAAAGAGAGCCCTCTTGGCAGTGCTTGAAAGTTCTAGCATATCATCAAATTAAATGGCAGGGTCCAGTGAGGGACTCTGTGGACTAGTAGGGACATTGCACGTGTGTCATAAAGAAGCAGTCTTCCTACCGACCTGTTTGATCTCCCACTTCTCAGGTGAGGAGATCCTTTGGACACGCCGGCGATTGTCAACATCATCGTCATCGGGGCGGGTTAGAAGTGGCAACGAGCACGGTCGATCTGGGTTGCGGGCCGACTCGGTGCCATCCGTGTCACCCGCTCGCCGCACTGGATTGAGATCCTCCCCAGTGTCTTGGTCTACATCCTGCACACAGTGAAATGCAGTGATTTACACTTTGTGCCAGGCATTATTCAGCAGGTTTACACCATTCCTCCTTTACACTAGCCTACCCCTAGGTTTACACTACGTTACCAAACACGGAATCAAGAAAAGAGCGAGGTTCAGCAAAGTCGTACCTTCATGGAGAGACTGGTTTTCTGGCCAGTAAAAGACAGCACCTTGACTTTAACGCGCTGCCCTCTGGTGACCACGTCCCCGACGTTGGTGATGCGACCTTCTCTCCTCAGCTGCGCAAGAACACACAAACAAGAGGAGGCACATTAGTAGAACTGTGTAACCAGCACGATCATCCCTGTGAGTTTAATGCCTCATCAGGCATGTTGAAAACTGATAATTAATAACAATAATTTCCAACATTCTATGTGCCAAAACCACAGTATGATTGTGAGGCACACCATAGTGGAGGGCCCTGGAAATTTCAACCACCTGGGGTTCTTTTACAGTGCCCAGATATTGCACAGTAAACGGCCTCTAGCACTTTGCCTCCATCGAAATGCGCTTGCCGTGGTAGGGATTGAACCCACACCCTTCAGGTCAGCAGCGAAGCTCCATAACCACTGTTACACCGTGCCTAACTTGAAAACTGATGTACAGTTGAACCCACTTATAATGATCCCGGATATAGCTATGTATAGGTTATAATGACCATATTTTGGTGCACTTATGATTTTCTTATGCTACCCATTGAAACTGCATCCACATATAGCGAACGCTTTACAAAGCCTACAACTTTTACAGCGAAGATTCCAGACACGGTTGCGGAAAAATATGGTGCATATGAAACGAAAAAAAAAAGGTTATAACAGGCCTTCTAAAGCATGAGAGAGGTGCGCGCTCACGCATGCCCCACCAGTTTACTTGCAACTAAGATATCCTAGATCAGCGAGCACCGCACACAGATTCCGGACGCTGCCGAGCAAGGTCGCTCACTTTTCAGAAGTTTCTTCAGTGGCAGAATGGCAGTGATGGAAAAATAAGAAATAGGAGGCAGCATCAAGCCTTGCGGTGAACTTTGACGCGACAACCTTTTGTGACGCCATTCTCTGCAGCTACGACCGCCTACAATGAACCAAACAATGCTTTGGAATGCAAGAAGCCATAAATGCAAGAAGCAATAACCACGATAATTTTTCGTCGCACAATAAAGGTCCCTGCAGCCCCTCAACTTGTTGACGCCACAATGTATCACAAAGGGTGTTCCGTCTTTTTGGTGATAGTAGAGATTGATCGATCAGCAATTGCAGCTGCCGCGCGATTGTGACGATGCCTTCACGGATAAGCATCAGAAAAGAGCGAAGGCAAGGCGGCGGCCGACAATGAACGTGCCATTATGACTTATCGCCAACTACCTTGTCATAGCCATCAGCAGCTACCTGCTCGGCGGCGCGTGTGATGTAAACTGTGCAGATTGACAGTGGTACATGCACGCCATGGTGCCGTCTGCAAGTTCGCCGCCACCGCGTCGCGCGAAACTGCTTTAGTGTGTGTCACTTTGTGGAAACGAAAGTAGCTCACTGGTGCTGAGTGGCACAGGCACTGAGAAACGTCGATGCACTGGCAGCAAGCATATACTGCATGTTTTATTAGGCAACAACCTAAGCACACCGCGCCTCGTCGTGCAGGACTGCATGGAAACGTAGGGTGCGTGTTGCTTGCAAAATGCTTGTCTTCGCTGCATTGAACAAACAGGCTACTCACTGCACCCATTCATGCTTCGGAGTGAAGCAGGCACGAAGAATGCACAAATGCGCGCATACGGTATACAACAAGCGGCCCGGCTGTGACAGCGTGAGCCGAGTAGGCGATGCACTGCATGCAACTAGCCAGTGATGATCGGTTTCACGCGGCGGTACTGCACTTCAGTGAAACGGTGTCAATTCATTGCAGAGGTGGTTTAATTCACTTGTGAGCACACAGAGGGGGTTGCTTCGTGACGCGAAAAGGCTGAACTTGTCACTGAAGGTGTTGAAAACCAATGGCTTCAGCCAGCGGCAACATATTTCTATGAGACTAGACTTTTGTTATCTAGATCCTGAAAATCATCTTTGCTGGATTTTTGAAACATGGTTGGTTATCTTGCACGTTCCTGGCACCACTCCACTAGTAGTGACTCCCCTAGTGGTAGTGTCTGCCTTGAAGATGCTTCGTCTACAGTCAATGCTCTCAACACCCATAATCTCCTGTCGAAAATACATTTTGTTTTTGTTTTTACCAGAAAGGCATTAATGCGATAACAGTAGTTCACAATTAATTGTTACAGTATTTACCTTACTCTAATGTTCAACATTTTTCCAAAGAAGTTTTTTTTTAATTGCTCGGGCACTGCCATTCGATGCTGAACCAAAACCAAAAGCCTATTTGCAAACAGCCTAACATCAGAGCAAGCCTAGTGCAACCATGGTCCATGGATTGCAACCAAATAAGCATAGCATGACATAACATACCCCTTTGTCTGGTTGCCTCTCGTTATATTTGACCATCAGATCATTAGACCAATTTCATTGGTCTCGTCAAGGTTGAAGAGACAGAAGTTGATGGTAATACATTATTACTGACATAATGAATAGCATACATACCTGTGATATGTGAACAAGACCTTCCCATCGCTTAGGCAGCCCTTCTAGCTGAACAAAGCATCCAAACTGCATGATGTTGGTGACTTTGCCATTGTAGATCTGAAAAACGAGAAACAGCGCTTGAATCACAGCTACCAAGCGACAATCAAAAACTTCAAAACTATGTGAGGAACAACAAGATTGTTTTAAAAAACGACAAGTCGATGTTGGAAACATTGGAACAGAGCCCGGAAAGCATTTTTGCAAATTGTGAAAACAGATGCTGTGGAGAACAGTGCGGAATTTTTAAACGTGAACAAAAACTTGTTCTTCCTCTTCGTTTTGTCCACGTCTAAAATTCCGCGCTGTTCTTGACGACATGACTGATCACCAACCTGTCTAAATGTGCATCCTTCTGTAAAAAACACAACTGTGACATCTTTCAGACAAGCCCCTATCATAGGAAGGAGGTAAAAGCTATGCCAATAGTACACGGTGTTTGCCAAAGCAATCTTTTATACATCCAGCCATTAATCTGTTGCAATCGCACTGATTGAGAGCTCTGGGCAGGAAGGCAAAGCCTCACCTGTACCTTAAAAGAATTTCTGGCCCCAGTTTAAGAGGCACAATGTGACAGCCATAACACAGAAAGACTTGAGTTCCCTACAGACCATTGCGTCTAATACATGGTGTACCTATTTTCACTTATAAATAAAGTGACAACATATAACATCATACTAGTGTGTACCACAACTGAAACTAATTAGTAACCATGTAGCCTAAGAGTGATCAGTCCTATAAAAGAAAAGTTCCTAACAACGCTGTCATGACACAATGGAATCAGTAAGAGGCATTAATCAATTAAAAGAAATGGCTGGAAGATGCATTTTGTTTAATACCAAGAGGTCCAGTATCTGCATGTTGCATTTAGAGCAACTCAGAACTACCAGCATACATCTCGGCAGTTCTGCAGAAAAAACAATAAAAACATAATAATAATATAATAATAATAATATCTGGGGTTCAACGTCCCAAAACTACGATGATTATGAGAGATGCCGTAGTGGAGGGCTCCGGAAATTTCAACCAACTGGGGTTCTTTAATGTGCACCTAAATCTAAGTACACGGGCCTCAAACATTTTCACCTCCATCGAACAATAATAACAATAAGCAGAAGAAGAAAGAGAGAAGTTTCTCTCTCTATTATTTCTCACTGAGCACACAAATGGCATAATCTGCCATAGAAAGGTGAACTGGTACCACACAGGCAATGAAACACAATGCAGGTTTCATATTCCCAAGAACAAGCGACATTTGCGTTCTCTTCACTGTGAAAATCCACATTAGCATTCCCACAGACAATGACAACAGGACTTTAAGCTAATGTGGGTGGAAGAGACAAGTACGACATCCAAGCATGGCATAGAAAGAAATGTACATACAACATTCCAGCTGGGTATGAAATTCAAACGTCAATAACATATCGAATTGAGCAGAAGAGGTGTTTATGCCGGTGCAATTATCAGTACAAGGAGACTGGATCCTACAAGGCTGATTTGTGACGCTTGCTCCCCCCAGTCTGCGCAACATATAGCAAAACAAATCAAAGAGCAGTGACCAATGATGTTTAGAATAGCAATGAACTAGTCAAGTTGGTACTGTATTGGTCCATTTTAGAAATGAATGTAAAGTGATGGTAAGAGCAAAGAAAGAGTATCTTGTATTACTTCCCTGACTCATCTCTTGCATGACGCGCCTTTTCTAAAATCAAACATGAGCGTTACAAACCTGTCCCACGACGGGATCGGGAGACACTGGAACTGTGCTCTTGTCTTTGCGGCTAGACCCGTGGTGTCGTTCCCTCGAACGAGATCTCCTTCGGTCCCGGCTGCGGTCCCGGTTGCGGTCCCTGTTGCGGTCTTGGCTGCGACTGCGTGACCTGTGCCTCGAAAATCGTTTCGAGTAGGGGCTCTTGGAGCGGGAACGTGATTTGTGTCTCGATGATCGTGCAAGTGGACTTCGAGACCGTGATCGTGACTTGTGTCTTCGAGACCTGCATGAGTTTGATGATCACAATGATTCTAGTCTTGTTTAGCACTGCAGCTGTGCAAAACTAACAATTTACCAAACAATGAATAAGTAAAATTAAGGAGGCTGGCGTACAGGGCCACTTCTGTTAGTGGTGAAATTGCGATACAGTGAAACCTCGGTGATACGAATCTCACGGGACCAAGAAAAATATTCGTATCATCCGAAATTCGTATCACCAGAAAGCGTGGAAAATTAGCATGCGAGAAAAGAAAGCTGGCGTACATTTTCATTTATTGTCTTTCAGGGCTGCAGCAACGTCAGGAAGAACCCTGAATGATTGTCAGTTAAGTTTTTAGATGTCGGCAATCATACCAGCAGTCGTAAATATACGGCCCGTGCGCCCGTATTTAAATAGTGATCCAGGTGCGTTGTGACCCGCGACAGCAGTAGCGCCTTCCAAATTTTAGTATGCTTTTTTGCATGAAAACGGAATACTGCAGCAAGAGTAATGAAAGAAGAGCTTTGACGCGTTGGATCAAGGCCACAAAATTACAGAACCACGGTCCTGTGTTATGATTTTATTATCGCGGAAGCGTTGGGGATGTTTTTTGGAAGATTTACGGCCGTGCCCGCACAAGTGCGACCTCAACGGTCGCGCATGTTGACGTTGTGAGGCCTAACTCCTTCGCCAAGACCATCCTCGCCTTCTTTCGGTCCTCGTCCACCTTTCATAGGATGTCTGATGCACGAGGCAAGCACATGTTAACACAGTACAACGACAGTAGCCCGCGTCGACGTGTTAGAAAAAAAAAAAAGCACGGCGCTAATGTCCTCTGTAATCTAAACACGAAGGCACGCGAAGGCACATAAGAGCCTCAAAGATTCGCGCACGCAATCTCGGAGGCCGTGACGCGTCTCTGAAGGTTTATTCTGACCGTAAGAAAAGTTTTTTTTTTTTTTACACCGTGATTCTGACGATTTGGCGGTGCGGCGCATGCCCACACTTGCGTTCCCGCGCTCACATGTGCTTGACGCGTCTTCCGCAACAGCGCGGACAGCACCTCTTCGTACCTGGGTGGTAGCTTACGTTCGTATCAAACGTTGCTGGGTGAAAATCTGTTCGCAACAACCATATTCCATTACATTGCAGGCCAATGGGCCTTAGCTGGGACCAACGAAAAATTCGTATCACCCCGAAATTCGTATGACCTGTGATCGTATCACCGAGGTTTCACTGTATTGCAGGAACCCAAAGGGCATTCCAAAGCATATAATGTGAAAGTAGCAAGTGAAAAAGACAATTATGAAATGTATTTGCAAATATTTAGCAGTATACTGCAGGGTACACAGGAAGAACCTGTAAAGGAGTCAAAGTACGTAGTATGAAAATTGCCTATAGGGAACCCAAGCTCAAGTTTGCGGCGCGACGACAGCGCCGCGCCAGCCGCGCTGCGGCTCTGTCGGAAAACACTGAACCGTCGCGCGGCCGACTCAGCCCCTTTCACGGTAGCGGTAGCGCACGTGCGCTCGCGTTCTTCTCTCGGAGTAGTATGAAAATTGCCTATGTGAGCAGATTATCAGATGGAATTTCGTAAGAACAACAGAATTACCTTCATAAGTCCAAGTCCATGCCTTATGAAATCAGAAAGCTAATGTACTGTCCAGATAGGTGCAAGACGTTAAATGCATCGAAATATGTCTTGTATAAAACTGGCATAAGTAAACGTGCAATACACAGCACCAAAGTTCAGCAATTCTTTGAATTGACAGGAAGTATGACACATCTTGGATTTCAATAACCACAAGCATGTCTTTATAGTAGTACGGTCAAATGGTTTCATAATGTGCTCATGACACTCAAAATATTTTGTAATACAAGTCAACCTTCATTGTAAATGTGATGTAACATAATGTTTGCACTATAGGAGGTAAGGAATCACTTGTTATATAAGTCATTTTGTTGTAGAGACATTTGACTGTATACTTGGAAGTGCTTAGAGTGGCTTACCTGCTTGACTTCTCACTGGTTCGTTCATGATCTCGACTACGCTTCTCATTGTCAGCATCCTTTTTCCTGAAATGTGTGCAATGCGAGAAAAATTCAGTAAAGTTGCTTTTATTGCCATAGCAATTATATGGACAGTCTCGGCTGGAAAATGTCCGTCCCGGTCGCCGTCATTCACCGTATATGTATAAGTATGTATATACTTAGAAAAGCCACAAAGAAAAATAATTCAGAAATTCTTTCCGACGCGCGGAATCGAACGGGCGACCTCTCACTTTGCAGCCCGCCGCGTTAGACGTTAGGCCACGACAGCACCGTCTTTCAGCCTGCTAACGGGGAGCTATTTATATACACCATGTAATTCCGCATGCTTTCTTAGTGGCCACATAGATGGCGCGACGTGCGCGCGTGAGGCGCGCTTTAAAGATCGTCGCCCGCGCTTTTGCGAACGCCGTTGCTCTTCGCTCTACAGGGCGTGGTCGCTTTCGTGCGCTTATCTCGAGGAAAGAAGGGGCGGCCGGTGGGGTGCTTCGCTTCGCTCGCTGCAGCGGCCGCGTTTGCGAAAGGAGCGCGCTGTTCAAACAGAAATAAGTAACAAGTGTGACAATTAGTTCGCGCTCGTCTTGTGTGTACCTGTTCGTTCGTTTCGTGCGTCCTGCTTTATGTTTGAGCAGTGCGCTTCAAGTGTCGAGCTGTGACGCATTAGTTCGCGCTCGTCCTGTGTGCGTTCTTTTCGTGCGTCCTTTGGGCTCGAGCGACGCGTTGGCAATTTCGAGCTGCTTTCCGTTCTTCGTGTTACATTACAATTTATTGCTATCGCATTTTTAATATTGCTAACGCCTTTTATGTTTCTTTTTTTTTTTCAATTCATCATTGGGATGAAAACTGGACGTTAACAACCTCCTGAGCAACCAAGTCTCGTTGGAAAGGCAGTACCGTCAGCCTGGGGAAGCCAACTTGTGTTCACATTCCCACACGACTCAGTCAGGTTCTTCCAACACGTACAAGAGTCACCCAAACGAATGGCAAATTTAACCAATGAATTCAATGGGCACAATGATCTAATTCCAAAACTGCTACAACTGCACTGAATGAGTATGCTCTAAATGGGCCCTGCTCAGGATATCCAGACATCGCTGTCATATAAAAGGTTGAATTTTTCATGGCAGCTGAAAAGTGCGTCCATTAAAAGGATAGGTAGCACTGTGCATATGCTTCCTACAGTTTGTCATTACTTACCTGCAATTTGTTGTGCAATGTAGCACCAAGAGTTCCATATATAATTTATAACACTAGTTGAGCTCGATGTTGCACAGGTGACCGAACAAAGTTCTATTCCAAAAACTGAGAAGTTATGCAAGATGGTGGTTTTATAAAAGCGCCATGACTTGGTGGTTGATGAACAAATAGGAAAGTAGAATCCACACCAATGAGAAATATAATTTAATGAAGTCTAGCGTGCAACTGAGCTTTGGCTAAAGCCTCATGACCAGTCAAAGAAGTATTAAAAAGACCCTGGCAACCCAAAAAAGATGCAGCATGCTTCAGTCTGTGTCATAGTATCAGCATACCTGGAAGCTGGAGCCAATGCCTCAAGCTGTGCGAAGGCATCTGATGCCACTTTGACATCTTCTTCGAGCAATTTCTGAAAGAGGCAAGGTACACTGCTTCACACATCTTCGTGCACACTAAAGACAGCTTACATTAAAGCTAGAAAGAGCCAAACTTACATTGACATTTGGGTCATTTGGGAGTGCTAAAAATGGAAATCGTTCACGTTTCATGTCCAGCTCAGTCTTCGGCTTATCCTCGAAACCTTCTTTAGATGTGGTCGCTGCCTTCTTTGGCCTCATGTGCTGGATGATACGTAGGAGGTTTGCTATGAATGAATCCTGTGGGAAAAAAACGCAGGTAGTTGCATTGCACCAACAGTAGCATATGTATAGTAGTATATATATATACATATATATACATATATATGTATATATATACACAACAAAAAAGGTCAAGCAAATGGCAACAGCCATCACGGTTAGAATTACTTCGCTGCCATCCTTTAATAACTTGGACAGTAACACTGTATTTTAAACCTTTCTGTTTCCTGCTGCGGTTAGATAAACTCCCTATGGCTTACTGGACAACAAACTTCTTGGGCGAGTTGATAATTCTTACTGTGCATTAAGAATTAAGGGACGTACGAAAGTATAAAAAATGAGTACACAGTGTCTTTAAGCATGCCTTACTCACATTCCGAGTCTTACAAAACAAAATGTAGTTTATTACTCATAAATAAAATTTATAACAGCCATTGGGGGCATAATACTTTGAGATCACTCCAGTTTGTAAATTGTGCACGCTTAAAAAAATGTGGTGATAGTTGCAAAACAATTATTTGAGCCAACAGTTTAGAGCTAATATACCTTATCTTTGTTTTTAGCTTGCATCCACACTCATTCTAGGCTTTGTTGCTACTAAACAAAAGCTACTACGGCTATAATGCACCTGGTGCAGTCAAGAAAGCAGGATGACATTCCTGATCAACCTTGTTTAGAGGACATCAGTTTTAAAAAAGCACGATTACTGGCCCTGCCAGTGGCATCTTGGATGACGTGAAAGTACTCGCGAGACCAGTCAACTAAGTATAAGGCCTCCTAGAAGGACTGAAGTGTTGTGAAGACCATTGTCACAGTAGTGACCATGAACAGATAGTAATGGAAGGAAGCGAATTTCTGAAGCTTGATATGGCAAGGTTCAAGTATGCTGTAGTATGTAATGAAGCCCACATTGCAGATTTTGGAGTTGCACTTTTAGAAGTTTTGTGTACTGCTATGCGCAAAGTCCTATACCCATACACTGGAATACCCTGCGTGTCTTTGCTATTTCACATATTGTCTTCAGAATTAAGCTTAATGATGGTAAGAACAGCGCGAACGTAAAGCAAAGCACGGGACGAGGAAGGAACACACATTTGACAGCGTGGCAAACGCAGGAAATAAAGAGTTGATAGCGCTCATGTCGTCGTGTGTGTTCCTTCCTCGTCCCGTGATTTGCGTTACGTTCGAGCTGTTCTTACCATCATGATTCTCCAGCTTGGCCAGCAAGCTTCACTACTAAGCTTAATGACTTCGCGCTGTAGGAGCTAGTAATAGCAAAAGCAGTAACACTGATAGTGCAGCATTCCATAAAGGCCTCTCTTTTATACCTCTTGCTGTTAGCTACACCACGCACTTAGGAACAACAAGCAACTGTTTGTCTGTATACATGGAAAATAGAATTCCTTTTACATAATTATGTTCACTAACGTGAAACAAGCTTACAGCATATGACCATTCAAATGGATGCAATAAAGTGTACCAAGATACTGATCGCTCCAATCGAAGTTACTGAATCAACACGAAGCCATAAAGCCTACATCATTTATTAATTCTCACTGCTTGGCAGACATGCATAACATCTCATAAAGATTTCGATTATGCAGACCTTCACACAACACTTCGGCGGAAAAAATTCGCAATAGCTTCATCATTAAGTAAATATTCAGCGTGTGGTAGACATTTACAATACATCACGTCACGATTGATTGATTGATTGATTGATTGATTGATTGATTGATTGATTGATTGATTGATTGATTGATTGATTGATTGATTCCGGTAACCACTTATTTAGCCATGTTTTAGCACGTCGCATCCGAAGCAGGCATCGGACTCGGAAAACGATGTAAACAGTATTCGGTAAGTAAACACTCACTGAAAACTCCGCTTCATTTTCTTGCAGAGCCTTCTTGAACGACTCGAAGGTGTTGTTTTTGTCGGCTAGGTCGATGATGAACTCGGCTGCACGAAAATAACGCCACGAAGTTTTAGGATCGTACACGAAACACACTGGGAAGTACAAACGCGAATAAAGACTCTGCTCTTAATTACGACGGAAATAAACACAGATCAACTGAGCAGGTGCACCGAAATCACTCACCCATGTCCTTATCGTTGATTCCTAAATGGTTGTCCAATTCTGTGCAGATTTTTGACACGAGCGACAAATACTCAAGTTTGGCGATTTCGTTCATCTTGGCGAGAAGGCACGACGTGCCGAATGGGCGACTCTAGAGCAACGACGGGTTGAGATCTAGACGCTTCTGACGTGCGTAATGGCCACGAGTCGATGCTTTCAGTAAGATCTCCGCATTTATATTAGCTTGACAAGTTTTAGGTCATCGACGCACAAAATATGATTCACTGAGCGCGTCCATCTTGTCTGGAGTGAACAAGTGGCGCCGTGGAGCGTAGAAATGGAGCGCCGAGGCAGTTTCCGGTTCCGTTCGTCATTTCTTTTTGTTTCTTTTCGCACGCGATTTACCGGCGTTGCGTGTGTGTGTCGTGTGTGCGGTTTGTATCTGCGAGCGCACGGTGCGATCATCTGTGCTGTGGTTGGTTTCGCGGCTGTCAACGCCAGCAGTCGTGTACGGAACAGTGCGATGAAATTAACGACGCTCTTACGAAAGATCATATAACACCAGATCCCTTTTCTCTTTTTCTTTCTACCGTAACATGCTTTTAGTTATCCTCCTTGCTGTGACACTACCTCTATCACTGACCATTTGGTCCTTGTCAGTGGTTTCGTCTTGGTACACTGAAAGTAAGTAGCGTTGTTCTCTCTTAGGAAAGTCATTCAGCGTGTAGTATGGGCCTTGCGCATTTGTCACCGTTTCTTCAAAGCTATCTGGTGCAGCATTTTAACGTGCACCGATTGTATGTGTGTTGTGGTTTCAGGTGTAGCACCTCCAACGCCTCTCCGATTCTTTTTTTCCGCGTTCATTCCCATTTTAATATCGGCCTGGGGATACAAGAGGAAAAGCCTCGACCTTTCAGGAGCGCTATGTGGTTGGTATTGCTGTCGTGTCAAAAGACTTGCTGCTCAGAATTTCGCGGTGTTCGAATAGAAGGTTGTAACTTATTGGCGGCTTGTTCTTTTCTTTCAGGTCTGGTGGTCGGCTTCATTTTGACTTTAAGCAGCTACCTGTTTTTAGCGAGCCTTTTCGCTTTCTTTATTTCATCCTCTCGAGCAACAAAGTTTAGATCCGAGCTGAAAAAGAAATTCGAACCGGACCACAAGGAAGGTGAGTTTGTTGTTAAACTACAGCGCAGGAATTGATTCTGTATATTATAAGAGCTTTAATTTTGTACCCGCCAAGGTGAATTCTTGTCCTTCTTCTTCGCTCAATTTTCTGTGATTCATTTCACAAAGTCGGATTAATCATTTTTGCTAGTTTTTCTCCCCTTTTGAACTCGCTGCTGCGTGCAATTAAAAATGTTAAACGAAATTAATGTTTTGGTGTTGTGTGGAATAACTCTAGAGTGCAACAGTTTCTCGCAATAAACATGCAGTTGGGTGTCAAGTTGCCAACAAAAATGTTATTGCGATGTGTTCTTATTCCAGGAAAATATTGCAGACTTGAACCACATCGCACTTACAGGCAGTATTTACACTAGATCTCGCTCTTGCTAGCTTGCATTTTGAACCAATCGTAGCATGCCATTCTTCACTGAAAGGAGTGACGTCTGCACGGTTGTGCACACTTATCTGTGTGTGTGCAACATTACATTATTGCACGTTCTCTACAGGAGGTCAGCGCAATTGGGTCCAGGTGCTTTGCAATGGTGGCATTGCGACAGAGTTTGCTCTGCTGTACGTGCTGGAATGTGGGATGGGCGAGAGGCTGGTCGATCCGAGCAATGCCTGGCAGTGCACCATCCTCTCGCTGGCCGTGCTCAGCGCCCTGGCCGAGAGCTGTGGCGACACATGGGCATCGGAATTTGGCAGCGTGCTCTCCAGGGGAGATCCTTTCCTCATCACGTCATTCCAAAGAGTGCCCAGAGGTAAGACAGCTTTTGAGTTAATTTTTACATGGGCTGGTTGCATTATCACTGATTGGTTGAGCGAACAGCTGAGCACTGTTAACCTGTAAAAGGTGCTACTCCCTTTTCCCACATGTCCGTTCAAATATCCTTCTGGCTGTCATGCTTTCAACATGTAAGTAGGGCGAGTTGTCAACTGCCCAGCAAAATAAGCAAAACACATTGAAAATTCCACTCTATACCCGCCAGTAATTCTGCTAATATATCTACCTTTTGTAAATTATTCTGAAAGATAGATGATGCCTCAGTTCTTCTGTCATGTGTCTTGAATTCATTTTTACTTTCACGTGCCAAGCCTGTAGATCCCTCCATATCTGTATTAATGAGCTGATTTATCAGCTAAATAAAGGATTGTCTAGATAAAAGCAAGCTCAACCACAAAAATTACACAGGCATGCAAAAGCCGTATCAGAAACACAGACGAAATGCCTCAGTGTAGCAAGCCAGTTTGTAGGACCGTGCTCGGTATTTTCCACGTCGAGAGAGTTGGGCTTCATTTTTAACAAGTTCACAAGTTTTAACAAGTTAAAACCAGGTGGCCCATATTTTGGGTATCATCTGCAAGTTGCCTAAATCAGTTTAAATAGTTGTTTTGACATACATGAGCAAATCACACTTTTTTTTGTTAATGTTATTTTTAGATGTTGCATGTTGTTTTTTCTTTTTTTTTGTTAATTGGCAGCGCAGCAAACAGGCGTCTTATGATGTCAGAAATTACTCCAGCTGTAGTGGTGCGTTAATTCAATGACGGATTTTTTTGCACAAAGGTATCGCGAAAAGAGCGATAATTTCAAAGCAGAACTCCAAGAACAGATTGTTTGTGTGTAGCTTGATACACAAAATAACATCAAAGAAATGTGTGCATTTGATATTGAATCATATGGAAAGAAAAAAAAAAGGAAAACCATAATCTTTTTTTTACGTTCATTCATTCCATGAACATTCAAAGACTGGAATTGCCTTTCCGCTTGCTACTGCTCTTATATAGTGCAGTGTAGCTCCTTCATGTGTGAATTATGATGGACTGTCCCCATATGTGTCAAATTTATGCACCATTATTCCAAAGCACTCTATATTATATTTCAAGAAAGAAAACTAGGTGATACATTGTTTTGTGCAAGTTTCAGTAAGTAATTGTAATTACCGTGTGTAATTAAGTATCTCTTTATTCTGCTATGTCATGTTCCATTTTTGCATAAAAAAAGAATGAAACCTTCATTTCAAAATGCACAAACTTTTTTTGTTGTTGTTGTATTCATTATCAAAAATTATCATTTTGGCATGCCTTCCGGAACTCAGCACGTCAAATAGCTTGTTGAACACTGTAGCGTCTTCAGCAAAAGGATCCCCTCCAACGATACGCAGCACAGTTAAGTGCTAGTTATCCAGTCAGGAAGTGTGTACCAATGTGCACATCACGTTTCAAGCCGGTTGAAGTAACGTGTGGTGCGTGACAAGCCTCTACATTTGATGTGTACAAATGTGCACACTGCTGCTGAAGAGGTTAATCTAACAATTTGAAAAATTATTTGCATATTTTTTTTTAGAGTATCCTTAAAATGTTGCTGTTCTGCCCTCCGTACTAACTTTATTTTTTTGCATTGTTCTTTTTACAAATGTTATTTGAATGTATTCTTACTGTTTCTTTTTTTGTGCAATTCGCTGTTATTGTATTTATTATGGTGAATATGTTCCCTAAACTTGTCGCGCACATTTTTTTTTCCACTTCTTGTTTCATTTTCACTCCTGCCTGTAATGCCGACGGCCCTGAGGATATAACGAAAAAGACCTCAAGAGAAATGTTATTTTTAAAAATATTAACATATAGAATTGGCCCTCGGGGCTTTTGCAGTGGCGTGTCGTAATGGTACATCTTTCATTTTGTTCACGAGTAATCATACAGCTCATGAACAAAGTCCACATTACTGAGATTAAAGCCTTTCGGCGGGAAAATTGCACACAGGTAAATGACTGATTTGTCTGTACGGCTTTGTTGGCGGCTACACGAGATAACTGTAGCCAAAGATAGCCTGCCATCAAATCAAGTGCAAGTGGAGTGCAAATACTGGATGGCCCAGATAAGATGGCCGCTGTACTCCACTTGCCAGTCTCTGTTGTCTAGGCCAAGTTCATGGAACTTGCATAGTTACGGATGTTTGCATATGCTCTCCAGTCTGTCTAGATGGCGGGCGCTATTTTTAAAAATAGGTTGTCTGCTCCTTGATGTGTCACGCGTGAAGGTTAAGAGTTTGATTGTCTGGCTGTTTTGCAGTCTCAGGGCAGCGACTTACTGTAAATGTGAATGACATTTTAAGATGCACACTTTCTGTAAACAAATGATAAATTTCATGCAGCTTGTGTGCTAGCAAGCACAAAAAAAAAAATTTCTCATTAGCAGGCATATCAAGCTCTGTTTTTTCTTTGTGAAGGGGAAAGCCATGCACATAGCCTAGCTCTCGTGAAACAAGGAAAAAGTGACGTCTACGATAGAGGAAATGTCAAATGGTCCGTGTCTTTCCTTCCTTGCTCCTTTGTTTATTTACAGTTGTAGCAAGCGTCTTTTAATATTACCAACTATATACCTCCGGGATATGCTATAAAGTTTACTCTGCCAATTTAGGATTATTAAACACATACTATAGTAATATCGTTCACATTTTTTTTATTTACATACTACCACACCTGAATGAACATTGTTGCAGGTTGAGATGCATATACAAGCGGGCAAAGTAATGGGACTTCTATGTTGACACTTTTCATTGTTGTAGTTCCCACATCACAGATCATTTTTTTTTTACAAAACTTGAATTACTATGATCCTCATCTGCGAAGCAAATTTCCACAAGGAAGTGTACCCATTCCCCCCCCTTTTTTTTTTGCACAAAGTTGGACAGGAGTATCTGTGCATCTTTGTGACATCATGCTCTGTGGGAGTTTCCAAAGAAGTAGTCATAAGAAATGAGGCAACTAAATCTTGCCCTTATGTTTTTTTGTTAAAATGAAACATTGTTGGCCATTTCTGTGTGAATGCGTAGAACAGAGATTTTTTTTTTTCACATCCACTGACCCAAGTTTTGTGAAGTTTGTTGAATTGAGGGGGGGTGAGGAGGGGGAAGGAAATTAACTGTTGGGAGAGGGTAGACTTTTTAAAATTATTAATATGTTTATTTCTTTTAGAATTGCAATAGCTGCTAAATAAAAAATGATGCAGCGGTTCAATAACTCTGTAACTAGGGGGTAGAGTAAATAATTCCAAAAATTCTGTTAACTGAACCTTATTAGACAGGGACCATGTTCACAAACCAACATTTTCCTTATCTCTCATTTTCCTTACCATTTTCGGTCTCTTAACTTGCTTCATAAATAAATACGCAGTCAGTACTTACAAACCAACCCAAGTTATCTTTTGCTTTGCTTACTGCTTTTGTGCACTTAGCGCGTGTTAAGGGCACAAAAACAATAAGGAAAACAAGAGATAAGGATAAGATTGGTTTGTGAATAAGTGCCAAAAGCGAAAATCAGCGAGATTATACAGTCCTTCAAATTATAGAAATAACTTTGTATAAGGACTGTGCAGGCCTCACATAAGTGATGTGGTCAGTTCAGATTTGAGTTGTCAGCTGTAAACCAGCAATGTACTGTTCGGTTTAGTTGACCAAACAGATGTAGTTTACAGAACTCTGGTATGTTTTTTTAGTTTATAGTTTTAGAGGTGAAAGATTCTGTTTCTCAGTTTTCTTTGCTTATTTATGGAATTGGAAAGTTTTGAGGCCCTATATTGATATTACACTCTAACGCTTCTTGGAATTCAGCAATGTCTCTTTGCTGAAATTTATTTAGCAATTTATATGTTTGATGCAGATTTGAAAATAGAAAATAGAGTCGGTAGTAAACTGGCACTTCTCAAAAGTACATATCATATGTAGGCACATTTTCTATGAATCACGTATAAACGCACACATGTGTATTGCATCCAGTAAACGTGTGCTGCGTGGTTAAATTATTGCACACAAAGGGTGCTTTAATTGCTGAACATTTGATACAGATACCATGTATACTCAGCTTTAACACTGCCTTGATTTCTCATGACCAGAAATGGAAAATGCAACACTCTTGATTTTAATACACAGCCTGGTTTTCATACGTTTGACAATGAAAAATATATCTTTGATTGTTCTCTCGCAAGATTTTCATAGTAAGAGAGATGACAGCTGTTTGTGCTCACTTGTTAAAAAAAGTTTTAGACTGTTATATGCTGGCAGTACCTTTCTGCAATGACTTCATAAGAAAATCAGGCATTTCGACACGATTTGCTTATTTAGCAAAAATGCACACACAACGAACTCTCTGGCGCTGTTGTGTTTAATTTTTCTATTAAAGGGACACTAAAGAGCAAAACGATTTTTCTCGCATTAGTAAAGTAGTCTTCCACGATACCAAAAACACCACGCTTGCTGCAAGAAGACGCTTAATAAGAGAGAAAATGCGCAAAAAGAAAATACAGGTGGCGACGCCACCTTAAAATTCCCGCACCATTTGCTGTGACGTCACATATTTTTGACGGCACCTGCTTGGGCCTACGTAGTTCCTAATCGGTTAAATCAAAGTACATTGTCCTCTGAGGAGGCCAGAGACTTTACATAACGAGTTTGTGGAAATTTCGTCGAGCCAGTGGTGCCAAAATACGTTAAATGCTCTTGTAAATCTTCTACGTCACGAATTACAAAGTTCGGCGCAAAATTTAAAAATGAAACTTTGAACTTGGTTTTCTCCTCTAATAATAAACCTATGGTGGTGAAATAAACTGCACAAGAGTTCTCCGAGCACACTTTATCAATCTAAATCAATTCATTGTTTCTCTTTAGTGTCCCTTTAAAGCCCAGTCATGAACTGTAATGTCGTCCATAGGCACAGCCCGCACTGGAAAGCTCATCAGTTATTTTCATTGCGTTCACGACCAGAAAATCCCTTGAGCTAAAGTATGAGCTAAAATAATCTGCTTTACAAAGGTATGTATGTGTGTATGTATGTGCGACAGTACTGTAATTGGCTGAGGGGCTGGATTTGTAGGTTACCCTTTCAATTCGTTTTTACCAATTGCTATAACTCTTAAAAATGATTGTGAAGGCATAAATGGAAACCATGAGAATATTGATCTTTTGCCAGCCTGCGCACAATCGTTCTTGTTCTGCGCTAGAAATGGAACAGGGGACGACACGGGAACACAGACGCCCCCCTGGTCGTCCCCTGTTCCATTTCTAGCGCAGAACAAGAACGATGCAGTACCAACTAGCCCCCATTGAATCCTTGCTGCGCACAATGTTTGCTTGTTTGAATATTTGCTGCAATTATGGTTTCATTTTTGGCAAAGGTTACTTTTTGTATGCTGAACAGGCAACAGCTATTTCTCATGCGATTTTGTGCATTTGTTTTTGCATCAAGATTTACTTTTTCTCTGCTGTGAACATCATCACCCGAGAATTTATCTTTAAATGAGATTCCACAAATCAGAGACGTTCATATTTTCAACATCCATTAACAAAATTCAGTAAGAACCTAATGCATCCGCTATCTCCTCAGTGCTAGCTTTTTGGTAGTTGTACATGCAACAGTGTACACCTTGAGCAGTTTTTTGAACTAGTCATGTTTACATCTTAACCCTTTATGGGTTCATATATATTTTTCAATGATAACAGAAAATATGCCTGTGGAATATGTAAATAACATGCTTAGAAATAGTATAAAGCAATTTTCACCAAAATACGACGATTAGTTTACGAGACAAAAGTGGGACGTATGTGTCCCATTGACCCATGACATGTCTTTGAAAAAGTAGGACAACACCTGTCCCATTGTCTCATGAGCGCACCAAGCTGTGATCCTTTCCCCAAATTTCTCGCTCAAAAAGGATCGAAGCAAGTGGTACAGCGCTGTGCTTCAGAAACCTTGCAAAAAAAATGTTCCGGCGCAATTCATTTCCATCTGTAGTACACAATGTGCGCCTGCGCCTGTTGTGCTGTGCTGGCTCTGTCTGACCTCTTCGCATACACCAACCATTTGAGCTGCTTTCTGTCTCTTCTGTCGCTGTAGATAAGGAAAAGCACCTCACTTATGCCTGAATTTCCGCCCATATATAAAACTGCAACCATGAGTCAGGCAAGCCATACCAATGTGGTGTCACCGAATGCACTGAATCCTGAAATGCATTCATGAATTTCATCCAGGTATGAGGTATTAGCGTTTCTCTTAGATCTTGTATATTCGTGTTGTCTTTAGTTTCCTGACTGTCTACAGCATCAATCTCATGATTCTTTTTTTTTTTTTTTTGACCTGTAATTTTAGGAACGTCTTAGCCACAGCTTTTGGTCTCCTTGCCACTGGTACCGTAGTGGTAAAAAAGGGCAAAAAAGGAATTTCAGAGCGTTCTCCGTCATGAAGCATTGTCTTGTGATGTAATAATGGCCATCAAACTTGAAAAAAATCACAGCCTATCCACGGGGTGGATGATGATGAGTGGGGCGAAGCTCTGGAGGGAATCATCGGTAAACCATGAAACTCTTCCGTGAAATTCGCCCAGTACATCATATAAATAGTGTGAAACACCGTGTATATATTAAACATCAAACTTTTATTGTACTGTTGGTTTACGTGGTCCCTTCATTATCACCACTTTGTGATCGGTGAAATGCAGGGAAAGTGTCCACTCCCGAGCGAAAGAGAAAGCGCGCCAAGAGCAAGCACATTTTATAATCGCAGGCATCCAATGACATGTGCGATTCGCATTATATGAGCGCCATCTGTCATCTTTAAACAGCAACTCTAAAAAATACATGAAATGCCGTCTAGTGAGCAATTCATTAAACTAGAGCTGGCTACATACATACTACTACTACTACTACAGAGGAGGGAACGACCCAGACCCTAAGGAGCTTTGCCCCTAAAAATATTTATGCGTGCCTGCTGCGTAGTTAAGCTTAGGAAGGAACTGCTTCATTTTTCCATTCAAGTATGCTTCGACACGGTTATCGGCCAATATACTACTCCAATTTTTAAAGAAAATTCGTAGTTTCATGCTAGAACTACTTCTCTTGAAATTCAGAGAAGGAGAAACATACCATAAATCTAGAATTTTAGCTACCTTTCACACAATGACACAACAGTTACAAAAAATTTCTACGCAACAAAACACATTTAAACTTAATCTATCACTCGTACCACATATGATACCGCACACATGTGAAATATTTTTTCTTGGTTTCCTAAATATTTCTTACCAACGGCAGCAGAAAATCATAGCGCTAATGTCAATGTGCAGTGGCGGAGGAAGCTTTTACTGAAGAAGAAAAAGGGGGACAGATTCGTCCCATTATCCCTCACAGGGTTAAACAACAGAGCTGTGGTTAATACCTTGTAGTACAAGAGTAAAATGCACTACTTCAGGGACATCAGTAAGTAATAAATGTAGTGTTGAATGCATGTATGAGGTTCAGTACCAGATGGGATAAAGTGACAAGGAAAGTTTACATAAGGGTGGCTTCTTGGGCGAGTTGGCACATAGCACGAGACTCATATTGGTCTGTTTGTTTGCGTTTTCTTCAAATTAAAGTCAGTTGTTAGTCCAGCATCCTTCCTATTCCTGTCTCTGCTTTCTTTTCTGAATTTTCTGGTTTTGGTGCTACTGGCATTCCCTTTACATTGTAGAGTTTACATATTTCAAGAAGCTCTTGGCCCAAGGTGCATTGCACTGTAGAAAAATATGTTTGTAATAAGTAGCGCAGGGTCAACACAGATGCAACAACAAACTACTCGAGTCTCTACACATTCAACGCCTTGTATAATCCTTTGTTCTTCTTGTGGGTGTCCACTTTATGTTACTCGCAAAGATCATAAGCCCAAATTCCTATCACGTGTAGAAAGAGGATTTAAGTTTACCCTATCAGTTTCTGGCAGATTAAAATCACCACCATTAACCACGCATTGGTCGCTATTGCCATTGGTGCACTTAGTTGGCATATTATTTTGACGTGACTCCTTGGAGGGCTGTAAAAGGAGCAGGCTGACAGTCACCTAATGACTTGCCTGTGTGCTGTCTTATCAAAGCCTAGATAATCTAGCTTACACCAAGAGGTGTACTAAGCAAACTAGAAGAAATGTCTTCATGCACGACAATAAAACTGTCCCTATGCAACTATTGTAGTCTTTGTGATGACCAACAAAGTAGCCAAGGAAAATTTCATCACCACCTACATCAGCATCCAACTTAGTTCCTGATCCAAGCACAACAGATGATTTAGTCAGTTCAAGATTGGCCAGTTCATTCTTTTCATTCGTGATGCCTGTACACTTTGAAACAACAAATTACGGGTGACACCCTTTCATTCTCTGTTGAGCTGTCCTCTCCACTTGATGCAGCATATCATCGTGCATGTACGTTTCGTCGATTAAATAAAGGATGTCATAAAGTCATTTCACCAGCTTCCTTTAAATGAGCCTTGTCATGTAATCTAACTTGCTTTTTTTTTTTCCTGTTATCTTGCTTGCTGATTTGTTGGTGTGCTCCTTGAGATTCCCTCCAATATTGCATTCAGTGAACTAGCTTGGCAATCTTTGTGCATGCAGAACATAGCAGGTGGGTAAACCCTGCCTTGAATAAACGTTCCCATTCAGTGTGCTGTCCAAATTTTAAAATTTGCAGATTTTGAGACGTATTAGTGCAACTGTAACACTTCCTGCCTCAACAGCTGTAACGCGTCCGTCACCTTCAACAGGCATGCGTGTCAGCAGTATTCGCTGTAAGCGGCTCGTCATGGTGAAAGTTCAATGCTCGTGCCCATCTGCTCCAACAATCCAATTAGAGACTCAAAGAGCAAAATATGGCTGCACTTATGGCTTCAGAAAATGTGATGCCAGGGCATCTCCTATTTTGTCTGTTCCCTCCATGCTTTAGACTGATGAGTTGTTAGAGAACTTTTAAAAACTTAGAGACGTTATTTGTGGGTTTGGTGCCCACCAACGGCAACTTGTATTTTGTCCGCTTTAATACATTTTTCATTTGTGCCATGATTGCAGCACTACAGTTGAAAACTACAAATAATGTTTCCAATGGTTTCATTGACTTCAATGTCTGTTAGCCTCATTGGGTTGTGTACAACAAAAACGAGCCCCTCAATGAACGTCCCTTCTATAATTGAGAACTCTATTCTTGTTTTTTCATCATCATAAAAAATATTCGTTATTTGAAAAGAGAATGAAGGTAAAAGTTTTATTTTAGAATATTGTGCTGAAACCATGCACTCGAGCATCAGTGTGATGTCGTGGATTTGAATGCCTTGTTTTTTTTTGACACATTAGCTCAATAAAATTTCCTCAAGCTTGCAATGTCAGTTTTCTGACTGTATTCGAACTCAATGTGATTAATTTTAGCTGTAAAGAGTTTTGTAAATGCCTAGCAGATGGGGCAGTCCAAGTCCATGATTTCATTGCAAGTTGGTGCAGGTGTTTCAAGGTGGCAGGCCCCAGGGTACACCATCAAAATCTATGACGTCACAGGGATTGGTGTGGGAATCTCAAGGTGGTGTTGCCACACGCATTTTCTTTTTGTGCGTTTTCTCACATACAAATCGTCTTCTCTCGGCAAGTGTGGTGCTTTTGGTGTTTTGAAAGAGTAATTAACTAACGTGAGAAAAATAGTTGTTCTCTTTAGTGTCTCCATCTACCACGAATATTTTAATTTAACACTTATTAGTGCTCTTTGGCCAAGCCTAGTCCTTGCACCATTAAAACCCATATATCATCATCATCATCATCATCTTTAGTGTCCCTTTGAATCATGTTGATTATCTTCTCAACCATGCAGGTACTAATGGGGGCGTTTCCCTGGAGGGCCTGTTATTTAGTGCCCTGGGCGGGGCCTTCATAGGCATGGTGTATTACCTTGCCATGGCTCTGTTTGTGGGTCCAAGCAGCCTACAGGCAGCATCAGCACAGTGGCTGGTCGTCCTTGTTGGTGCCTTGGCCGGCTTTCTCGGATCCCTGCTGGACTCCTTCCTCGGAGCCACTCTGCAGTTCTCAGGTGGGGAAGCACATGTACCTTTTGCAGACGTAGACCATAGCCATCCGACAGAGACGCTCCACCAACATTTTCATCTCTCGCCACGAGTAGCAGCCACATGATTTTATAAATGTGAGAGCATTTCTCTGGCTGCCCTACCTGTCTTTGGTTTGTCTGTGTTGCCTCAGTGTGGTGACTACATAGAGAGAAAGAGTAACATCTAGCCCCTATGAGGAATCAAACCCGCGTTGTAGCATTGTAAGCAAGTACTTATTCTCAGTGCCATGTGAACAGCTGAGAAGGGGACATGTGGCTGTAGGACACCACCACGATCTTGCTATACAGCTCTACGGAGGGTTAAAAGGTCTCCAGAGATATGCAATGTGTTCAAGAGCAACAAAGGCAAACAGAGACATCATCATGCTCTGATTGGTCGTAACAGCATGCACAACTCGCGCATTGTGCGTTAGGTCCCTTGAGAGACGCAGCATGTTTGGCTGCAAAAGCAACAGTCAAATAAGCATGTAGCCAAATTCTCCCCAATCGGTTACAGTAGAAATTGAATACAGTATGGATGCTGTGCTAACAATCTTGCATAAATATATTAGATACTCCTTGTGCGTGGTCAAAAATTTTTACAAAGCTTTTGCATTTTACAAAACTTTTACATTTTTGCAAAACTTTTACAAAACATGAAAAGCAAGAGGAAAGCATGTATGAGTTGTCTTTACATCACAGCAGAGTCCCTAATGTAAAAAAGGAAAAAAAAAAAAAGTTGACTTCCATTAAGACTCCGGGTAGTACGACTTTTCCATTATTTTTATCTTGACCAAAAGTCCCGGCCGTCGCCTTCTCCATATTTCGATCCTGTAATGTAACTACCCTTCACCATATAACTCTAGCTTGGCTGGTCTTGTCACTGGTGGTCACAGTATTGTTTCCAACATAGAAGCAGTGTCCAAGCACATGTCATTTCTCATCAAAATGCTAGTCTTATTTTTGTGCTGCGCTAGCAATACTTTAATGCAAAAATGGTATCTCGCAATGAATGATTACAGCATTTATCTGATTATAATGCACGCTTTTACTTGAGAGAAAATTCGCCTAAAAAATTTCCCGTGTGGTACAGTCTGATACGAAACCAAAGCAGTGTCCACAACGACTTATTCAGAGCTGGGCAGGTGAGAATCATAGCCGTTGCCATCACCAGATGCCAACCACTATGGAGGACGAGTTCACACAGCATAAAAACGTTGATAAACTGCTCTCAATCTTATTATGAGGACACTTTCAAACAATGTTACGTTACTTGACATGTACAGCTATCTGCAACAATTTGTGTCACATGTTATCGGCATTACCGAAGATTTGTGTGCGGACTAGCAAAGTAGTTAGTCTGGTGTCGGCCGCCATCTCATTTGTGACAGTTGAAGAGCCATTTGATAAGTTCAGGGCACCAAATTTTCTATTGGCTGTTAGGAGAATTGCATATCTTCTTTTTCATAGCGGATTACATATTCTTCATGGCGATAAAGCGCTGCCTAAGAGTTATGAAGGCAGACATTAAATAAGTAATGTTTTGTTCCACAAAGATAAAGTTCACTCGTTTCGTCTTTTTCTTACTGCAAGTGTCAGAGATATGCTGTTTTCTGTTGTTGTTGTTTTTTCCTGGGAAATCAGGTGCACACTCAATTCCTGTATAGTTTAATTGCACTAATGTCATTTTGAAGATAATATTCTACTTTGGAATCGTAAAAGGTGCGTGCATGTTGGCTTCGGGGACATGTTACAGTCGGGTCAAATGCTACCAAATGAGTCTAGGATGTACACCGTTGTTTTTCCTGCCACTTGCTTAATTCGCCTAATTTCATGGGTCCCCTCAGTGTCAAATACCGGAAGTCGGATGACTTCAGAAATTATTTTAACAGGGTTCAAACACACGACCCATTGCATGGAAACCCAGTCATACTGTAACCATTACGGCATGGACACATGCATTGACAGGGTGAATAGAACACAGTTATAAACTTTCCATGGCAGGCTAGTAAATCGAAACACGACCCATTTTTATTTCACCACAAACCCCACTAGCTTGTTATCATGCTTTGTCTTGTTGTCTCCGTCTCGTGTAGTGGTGATTCACGCAATGTTTCACCTGTTGATAGTGCAGCGGATAGATGGCACGCCATCAAAATTCAGCATTATACTTAGTCATACTAGGTTTACTTCAGCAATGAAGAACTGCTAAATTTTCGATTATGTGGTCATTTCTGTTATTATCGGCATAACAGCACTGCAGAAGAATTTCAGGTCGGGCTTACCATGGCTTAAGGCGATTGACATTGCCCTAAACTGCGTGCACGTCTGGTGAGGGCTGAAGTTCATGCAGTAAACAATGCAATAACAACATTCCCCATTCATCGTCCGCCACGGTGGTAGAGTGGTTACGGTGCTAGGCTGCTGATGGATGTGGTCCCAGCCCTGGAGGTCGCATTTCGATGGAGGCGAAATGCTAGAGGCCTGTGTACTGTGCGGTATTGCTGCACGTTTAAGAGCACCAGGGTGTCCTCCACTACTCCGTGCCTCGTAATCGTATCGGGGTTTTGGCACGTAAAACCCCAGATATTATTATTACTTGCTACTCATCACTTTCCCGTCCTGACACTGTGCAAGTTCTAGCAAAAGCAGTGTGCAGTTACAAACATTTACTCGAAAACATCAACTCCTTGTTGCTGCTTGCTACCTTCATTTACTATTCATTTTCAGCAAGCTCTGCATGTGTAATATAGTAGAGTATGTCATAACACAGCGTTGCTAGCAACTATGAAGAAGCCAGGTGAGTGGTTTGAGGCGATTAACAGGACTCATTTGTTAGAAATCTGTGCAACTCTCAAGCGTGTTGTTTTGAAGAAATGACGATAGTGTGAGGGGAAACATGCACACCATTCTTCATTGAGATCTATCGGCCTCATAGAATCATCGGAGTTGACCTTTGACAATTTTGTTGTAAAAACACACCAGTACTAGTATGCATGACTGCCACAGTTGACTCTTTCATGCCCTTGTGTATTTGTTACACCACGGTTTCTTTAAGCAGTGGAAGGTGTTAAACATTTGAACACTTCAGCTTGATGTGAAGTTCACACACCTTTTTGTCCCTTGATTTGATGCTCGTCTGCATGCTAAAGCTGTGACTAACTTTGCAGAGCCAATGTTTGCTTTGAAAGGAGACACACACTGTCCGGACTTGTGCCTATTTCCTGTTGTGTGTCTCCTTATTCCAGACAGTATGTTTCCTGCCTATCTAACTTAACCTAACCTAACCTACTCCCTGTTGTACGTCTCTTTTTTCCAAACAGTTTGTTGCATGTCCCACGGACCAAGCGACTTGTTGTTGACGTTACATATTCAAATGTCTTTGCAGGTGTGCATGCCAAGACAGGCCGGATAGTCGAACGTCCCGGACACAATGTCAAACACATCTGTGGTGCCAACATCCTTGACAATCACTCGGTCAACCTGTTGTCCAATCTGGCCACGGCTTTCGCAGTACCGTTGATTTCAGTGAACTTCTTTTCATTCCTTCGATAATTTGCATTTGTTGGACTCCTTTCTATGCCACTCTGTCAATTAATGAGACGAGCAGAATGTAAGGGCTGTTATTTCGTTAATAGTGACCAACTTTGGTTGTGTTGCGCATGCGACTATTATTTTTTCGTATTTATTTTCGTTTTGTCAGCTCTTGCCGCATGATGCACGGTGGTGTTGTGAAAATTAGAGGCAATAAGGTATTACTTCATTGGTCAGTGCTTGGCACATCTTCTGCTTAGTCGCATGATTTGTTTTGATGAAACAAAGGGATAAGCCATGCATTCAAACAAGCTACTGATAAACTGTGACAACCTGCTGTTATATGTAGCAGTTTTGATAACAATATGAATAATATCAAGCAGATACGTTGCAGCAATAATTTATTCGTGTAATGGGATAGTGTATTGTTTCATTCTGCCTGCCATTTCACTTCAAAAGTCTTTCTTTTTCTTCCAAAGAAATCAAACTAGCAGGTGCCACTCTTTGCTGCAACCCTCTAACATGTTCTTGTGGTGTTATAGGCTACATTAGGTAATCTAAATGCTGAAGGCATGACTGTAGTGCGTTACCTGACTATAACGCCGTTGCTTTGCCAGCTTCAGTCACTCAAAAGTATGGGTTTAATAGCGTTAGCAGTGGTGACTAACTGATAATATAACAATATTCTGATGTTCAGTTTCTTGATTTGGTTAGTAAGGTTCAGTTTGTCAGCAGGGTAAACTAACTCATATGTCGCAACTGGTGAACAAGGATATCAGAGCAGCTAAGTGATCTTGAGCAGTTTGAAACTTTGGGTTTTCTGGTGTCCTTAGAGATGGTGTAATGACTTAAGTTTCATGCATGCCGACAGTGTGTGCATGCATGCGAAAGTGAGCAGAGACTCTTCCTTGCCTTTTGATCTCTCTTGATGCTCCATCCAATGAAGCTGTCACCGCTGTTAACACGTAACAAGCATTAACAGCAGCATTATATTGAGAAACTGCTGCTCACTCTCTCTCTTAGGAGGTCAGCTATTGAAGGGCTCATTGTTTCACAAAAGCAGAGTCCACGTCATAGCGCATGTTTCAGCGTCTGGCGTGGCAGAGAGCCCCGACATACAGTGTGTGACTGAGTCATGCCAGTCTTAAATTATTTTCCCGCATAATCTCTTGTCACGGGAGGGAAGTGAAGAAGGGAAGATGGGGAAGAGGTCTCGCCGCGCTGTAACTGGCTGGCTATCCTACAGTTAAGAAAAGGGAAATGTAGGTAAAAAAAAAATAAGGTATAAAGAGACATTCAATGTGAGCACTATCGCATCGAAATATTCGCCGACAATCACCGGCATTTGTGCACGCCACTTGCTTCCATTTAGTGCAATAGGCCTTTTGTGGCTGTCTGCGTGGAAGTATAATTGGACCACGGCTCCAGGACCTTTTCTACCAAAAGAAGAGCATTATCCAAGTGCCCAAAACTAGCTTGTTGAATGCATCTAAAAATGGATATTGGCACTGAAGATTCTCTATTAGCTTGTTGCACCTGCAAAAATTCCACGCAGTTCCGTGAGGAGTGAATAAGCGTCCACTAGTGAGATGTCCAACACACATGACGCAATGAAGATATCTCGTAACGGGATAGTCTCGGTGGCAGGCACAGTCTCGACTGAGGGTCAATTAAATAAAAGTGGAAGTTGGGTAAACTTAGTGAGTTCCATCGTCAAAGTTTAGTGTGTATGGTGAGCAAGTAAGCTAAGTTGCCACATGTCATCGCTTCTCGAAAGTGTTACATGCACACTCGTTGATGAGCAGGAAATGCAGCTTTATCTGCTGTTGCTGACATCTCTGCATTGGCTCAGCAGCCATAGAAATAGTCAGATGTTGGGTTCATGTTCTGCTACAACGAACTATGTTGCAACTTTTCGCTCTTATTTATTATAACGAGGTTCAAGTGTCTGGCCCATTTTACTATACTGTTTTTCAGTGGGCCTTTTGTTTGTCCATTATAGCATCTGCAGTTAGGTGAGGTGACGGTGATTTTTGTTGATAGCATGTTATTAATACCAGTTGCCTTCATTGCAGTGTGGGGGGGGAGTAAGGCAAGAGAGATAAGTGGGGTGAAAAGTAGAAAGTTTGGAACGGCTTAAACATTCTTAACTACTTTATCACATAAAAATGAAAAGTGAGTCTTGTAAGGTGTTGAACTTACCTCTCAACTCTAGCCACGGCAACCTCTTCCCCTTTTGTGTTTTATTACAATACTGCAGTTAAAACAAGGCAGGGTGTCTAATTTCACTACTGGGACAAGGGGGCCACCGTTGCAATATTGTGTTCTTTTTTTCACTGCTCTGCCACGCATAGGTCTGGTGTAATAACAGTGTTGTTTCACCTCTAGTCTAACTAGAGCAACACGAACGAAAGATCGGAGCTTCATCCTTGCCTTCCACAGGTTAGCTTGCAGTAGTGAATAAACTGCTGTGCATGTAGCGATATAGAGAGGAAGTTATGTTTATCTGTGGCCCCTGTCAGTGCATTTACGTAGAAAAATGAGCGTTTTTCTTTGATATTATAAGTAGCTACCATAGTTGTTAGTCGAGCAATGCTTGTTCAAGCATGGTGCGGCCGTTGGGGAGCCCCAGTCTTCCCTCTTCATGCATGCTCATGGATTGAAATGCAGCAATTTAGGCCTGAGTAATGCACGTACTGTCATTTCCACCATCTGCAGTCCATGTTATATCAGAATAATTTCGACTCATGCACTTGCATCAGCCAACATTACCAATACAGCCCGATTCGTAGCGACATAACACGGTTATCTCAAACCACTTGTGCATACCAGTCATTTTGATGTCACATTTCAGTCCGTGAGCAGTTTACATGTAAGAAGGGCTAGAACTATCGGGCAGAAACTGTCGATGATATTTTTAATGTAAGTGAATAGCCTTATGCTTCCGGAAAGCTTTTTACCTTATTGAAGAAACGATGGAGTTGAAGGCACATATTTGTTGTAGTGAGGATATTCAGGCAGCATCTTTTGTTTCGTTGCATAATTTTCTAGCGAACAGAGTCGTTAACCAGTGTACCTGTAGCAGCACTACACGTAGTTAAGCGGCACGCGCATCTCTCAGAACTATAAAACGGTTGGTGTTTGATGACAAATGTGATACTACAATGCAGTAGCACGTGTTCATGCGTTTTTTGCATCAGCATTTAAAGACCTACCACCACCAACCTCTGACCACTACAAAAATGAGCGAGAGAGCCAATGAAAGCACTTTAATTTAAAAAACTGTTTTATCGTGTGAGCTCCTTCATTGGCTGCAGCCATATCTTTCTGCTGTTTAGCTGAGGAAAGAAATGCTCTTAGGGACATAATAACATTAGCTATTTGCTGTGCTTAATTCTGCCATCATAATCTTTGTCATAACAAAGCTCACACACTTGTGAGCATAGAGTTCCTGCATGCACAGCATTTTATTGCTGCACGTGAGCTTGTGAAAAGCAAGGGGGCAGTTCTGACACTTCGTTTTTGTCGTTTCAAGCACATTCATCTTGATGATCTTGCACGCCTTGTGTTTGTGTTCCTCTCTTTCTTGGTCTCATCTTTCTTGCTCTGTTCAAGTATACCATGGGTTACACGCTTTGCCAGTCTTTGTCTAATATAGGATTGCTGGAACGCTGGCATCAGTTACGCCCAGTGTCTTATCTTTGCCGGAGTTCCAGCTTACACTCAGACAGTTTGCAGTCTATTGGGAATGTTTTTTTTTTGTCCTACGACAATAATAGTCTGCTTGCTAGCTTGCACTTCCTTTCTTGAAGACCTATGCACTTGCAACTTTCCTATCACCAGTTGCGTGGCGTTAAACCGAGGTAAGGCACGCTGGATAATATGAAAAATATTGTTTTGGGGGTCAAAAGTGTGCCCCAACATGTGCAACTGTCTTAGGAGTGTACCATCATACGTGCATTTGTTTGTGATAATTGTTCAGTCGTTAAGCCATAATACCATCAACTTACCGTATTTATTCGAATCTAAGCCGACGTTTTTTTTTTTCCGAAAAAACGATGTGCGAAAGGGGGGTCGGCTTAGATTCGAGTACAATGACTAGGTCTTTTTTTTTTTTTCTGGCCTTGTGAATTTCGGGGGTCGGCTTAGAATCGGGGCCGGCCTAGATTCGAGTAAATACGGTAAAATCACCTTTTCCAATTGTGAAGGTATGTATGACTTGCCGTGATTACGTTTGTTACCAATTTGAATTTTGGATGTAATCTTGCTTCAGGTGCAGGCTTGTCTAGAAAGGCGTTGAATGTCAACTAGTGTGCTCACAAAAGCAGCACCAAAAAAAGAAGGCTACATTCTCCTTGTCAGACTATTAGCTAACTCGTATGATGAACCTACGACATAGTACTTTTACTTGACACAATCATCTGTGAAAAAAATTAATTATGGAAATCGTTTGTGATCCACAGCATTCACACTCTGAGCTCAATCTTCTATTTCTGCACGAACAAAAAGCCGAACGGGCGCTGCTTTTAGCAGCTTTGTTAGCTTGAATGACAATCACAAATGACAACGATGTTACTGAAAAGGTTGTTTAACGTGTGTGTGTACGTTTAGGCATAGATGTCCATATAGCCGTTTGTTGTTAGTCATCAGTCTTCACATATTTGTCTTGTCTAATACTACTTGTTGGAAGGCCGATGCCTGTTATGGCACTGTTTATCTTTTTTGGAGCACTAGCATAACGGGAAAGCTTTGCTTTATCTTAAACCCATAAAAGTATCAGTTTCAAACAGACTGCAATGAATGGTGAACTGTCAGTTCTGGCAGTGCCACTTGTAACCATTGTTGTTTAACTTCTTGTTGTGGCAGTTCTGGCAGTGACTCTTGTAACCCTTCTTGCAGGCAACATAATTATTTCGATGCTTTATCACTGTAATTGTTTTGTAGGGGTCGTATGACCGGCTGTTGATGGAGCGCACTGTCTTCACATTATCTTTCTGTACACTGTTTTAAGCGCTTCACAGTAACCGATGGTATGTCTAATGTGTATACTATTCTATCTTATATGTGTGGATGACTTAATCCAAGCAGTTGAAAAGCTGCACGAAAGCTCCGTGCTCTACATTTCTTGCCTTGAATTTACGGACTTGTGCACGTTGGTATTTCGTCACTTGAGTGGTGCTTTTAGCAATATGTATATCTAGTATGATAGTGCAATACTTTTCCCATTGTAAATGCCTTCCACTACCAGTGCACGGATTTTGAAAAAAAAAGGGGAGAGGTGTGGGGGAGGGGCTAAAAAGAATCCTTTTGCCTTTTATATGTACAACAGCATAATGAGACAATCAACTCGTAATTTGCTCCCCTTTATTAAGTAACCAGAGCAACCACGAAATCGATGTCTCTCAGGCTGCACATGCGCTCATCATGTGCATGATCAAAGAGCAATGCGCCAAAACTGACTGCCGCGTTCGAGGCCGGAAAAATTTAGGAATAGCCGGGGAGATCAGTTTACCAGGTGCAGCGGTTCTGTTTCAACGACAGGCTGAAAACTTCACACAAGGTTGAGAGGTGTGTTAGGTACGCTGCTACAATCTTTCTTTTCTTCTAAATAGTGAACCTCGGACTTTGCTGCACATGACGCTAATCTTCTTGCTTTCTATCTGTGCCTCAAAACCCATATCTTTAACACTCTTTACCATTCTTTGCATCTTACAGTGCACGCAAGGCAGCCATAAACTCACAGTCAGCTGAAAGAGGGCTGCATACCTCTTACACTCATTTTTATTGCACAGATTTCGCGTGCCCATTATTTCGTTACCATCTCGGATTACTTATAGCGTAGTTCTCTTCTTACCTGCAGCCAAGCTGCACATTCCTACAAGCTGATAATATCATTGCACTAATGCAAATGTGTGTCCCAGAAACCTTGGCCTGGTTCAAGTGTGTGCATCTTAATACACATGGACATGCTTTGACTATTCCGTGACCACGATACGCATGGTTCATGGAATTCACATGTGCTCACTCATTCACATTCGATTGGGCGGCACCTCGTAAGCTGGTCTCCCATTGCGCCTCTGCATGTACTCCTTTTGAAGCTGCGCATTATTCGTAGGGAATCTTGTACCTCTGTGTTAGCTGAAGCTGCAGAGCACCAGTCTCTTTGTGCGAACCTGTGTAGAAACATTAGCTGCTACTGTTCAGTGTAGAATGTTGAAGTACCTTGCAAAACACTGCAAGTGGTGACATTTCAATCACAGTAGTGGTGCGCACCGTTTCCTGTCTGTCAGCACAGCAACAAGCACAATAGTTGACGTAGCACTCAAAAGTAAAGTGCACTGGCTGGGTGCACAGAGCTTTAAATCTTGCACTTGGATGGCATTAGGCAACAAGCAGCGCGCACGAACATTAGCACTTGAACCTCGGCCTAATGCCAAAGTTATCATAGTTGTGCATAGCTTTTCAGGGGAAGTTCACCTGACCTCTGATTTTGCCAACATGCTGGCAAAAAGCATGCATTAGATTTCACCTTGTATGTTGCAAGCTTGCTCTTGGGGTTGTGCATATCTATCATGCATAAAACATTCTTGGTAGCTTGTTGCTGGCAGAAGCAAAGCAGTGTGCTTTGCCTTTTGAAAGAGGTGTATTGTTCGATCAACTTGCATGGGTGCACCAAAAGTGAACTGGTGTGCCATGTTGCACTGAGATGTTGACCTTTTGCTCATTCGCGTCTGTTACTGTTAGCATGCTCGCATGTTGCTGTCGACATTTGCCATTTCTAGCAGCAGTGCATGTTGGAAATGAAATGAACCCATCGAATATATCTACGAGCTGTGACAATCACTGATGTATATTTGTACTGAACGCAGCGCAAATATTTTGATATGGCTATATTTGTGCGGATGCCTCTATGTGCATATATATACACATTGTGGCTTAGTGTTGTTCACTAGTGTACTACATAAGCAAGAGCATGCCTGGCTTAGCAGTAGTTATTGACACTAGCACACTCACACATTAGAAAGCTTAGGAAAGACATTGATAGTGCCCAGGCAGGTGTGTTCACATTGCAAATCACCGGTAAACACATCAATTTTTTTATTTCATGTCTCTGGCAAAAGCACCTAAGAAGCTTTGAATACATTGTGAATGGGAAGAGAACAGCGTGATCTGTTTTTAAATCCGACAGACAGTGCAACAAAGGTATTTATAGGGTAAATTATTTAATTTAGTTGAATTGTACAAATGATTAAACAAATCGCAATAAAAGAGGGCAGAAAGCAACTTGCTACAAGTAGAACTGAAGATTTTTTATGAGTTGAATTCAATTGCAGAGATTTTGATTGAGTCAAATGTCTGAGTTGTCAGTGTCATTATCCCTTGTAGAGCCAGCTGTTTCTTGCACTCTGTATGATGGCTTGCAGTATCCTCGTTAATGCTTTGTTACATGCAGCTAGCATTGTACATCTTGCTCTACTGCAGTACCCTGAAAGGGCCCCAAACCACCCCCGATATTTCTTTAAAGATTTAAAGTAAACACGCGCATCGAGTTAGAACGGCGTCACTATCAACAATGCCAAACGCGGCAGCGCTATGCGCCGATGGCACGCCACAGAATCAAAAAGCAATCCCGTGCTATTCTCCGGGTCTTTGCGGTATTGCCAGTACTGGTCGTGACATCACCAGCAGCAGACGATGCTGATGACATAAGAACCTATTCGTCTGCAAGCAGGTACACGCGCTACCGGCTCTTCCTTCTCACCGTGCAAGGAGGAGCACTTGGGGAGGATGAGAGACGAGCCAACATACGGAGCATTGAGAACGAAAGATCAAAATGGGCGAGGGCCGTGTTTCGATCATCAAACACGTTTAAACTGCACTATATATTATGGCCTCATTTTGAAAAAAAAACATTCGAGGTTACGTGTTTGTTATACACTTGTGCACAACTGCAGCACCGCAACTAAATTTCATCCTCTGTGTGGTTGAGGGCCCTTTAATACACTGAGGACATGCTTGTAAGCACATGATCACGCAGCGAATCAATTTGTTCGGCAATGTTGAATCTTTACTTCCATGTTGAAAATGAATTTTGTGATGGGAATAAATAAATGTTTGTGTCTGTGTTACTCTTGTGTGGAATTTGTCAGGATACTAGCACAATGCATTGAATAATCTGTGACGAGTGCTTTGCCGTCACACCAAAGGGCTGTGCATTGCGAACCTTGATATAACGAATTAATACATGTGGAAAAAAAAAGAACTTCGTTATCTCGCGAACTTCATTGCACCGCGGTTTTGGTGTTTCGGTGGCGCTGATGATGTTGCACATTGCTAAATCCTTCCCTTCCAGCTAAATATTTGCGCAGGACACTCGTCTAACTATTCATATCTGATTTTCTGACCACATTGCAGATATCGGTATTTCGACTGATGGTTGGAGTCAACTGCCGCCATAGGGAATTATCGTTGGCTAAGTGCAACGCTGCGGTGACTACTACGAAGGGGACAGTTTTTCAGAACATTAAATTGAAATCTGGCGATGCTGTCCATTAATCACATCAAGCAACCATGTAATTTGTCACAAGCTTCTCAAGGGTTGCTGGGACTAGCACTCGCGTAACAATCGGACATGCTGAGCACACAACGCGAGTGCCAAGGCGCACGTGCACTCAAAGGTTAGCTAGAACACTCAACACGCTGCACTCACACAAGCATGCGCCCACAACAAGAGTGCCGGAGCAAACAAAATCTCACGAGAACCCTCAATAACCACGGCAGCACAAGTACAAACAATTGCAAAAGGATGAAAAATCCCTAAAAAGGCGCGTGGCTGGAGCCAGCGTTTTGACAAGCGGTGTTGTCTTCAGGGCTAGACCACTTGAAGATGACAAGATCACTAGTAGAAACGTTGGCTCAAGTGACACGACCTGTCCCAGGATTTTACATCTCTTTGAGCCTCCATCCTCTCCTGAACATCTGCCTTGCACAGAAGGATAAGGTTTACACGAACACACACGCACAATACCAAGTGCTAAAGCACGCACTCAAACTCTCGCGAGAACACTAAGCACGAGAGCGCCTGCACAAATATTTGTGGGACAATCATTCACTTACGGGCCCGTGCAGGTTGACACGTGCATAGATGCGAAAACGAGCAGAGCAACCAGGCGTATACAAAACACGCCCCGTAGCGAGCACGCGTGCTTACAATCCTAAACTTAGTGCTCAAGCACTCGCAAGAACAAGTACGAAGACGCAGGCACAAGCGCACTCAGTAAATGTACACCCGGCAGCTAAAATCTACGGGACATGGGCTCCACTGCAAACATGAATTTCTGCTTTGTTAGTGCGTGACGTTTCTAATTTAACGGGTAACGGTATAGGTCGCAAGAACCACCACCGACTGGAACATTCAATTGGAAGCTATGTTCCCAGACAAAGTGGGAATATAGGACTTTCTCGAAAATTTCGCGTGCCGCGAACTTTTGCTGGAGGGTGTGCAGGGTGAGACGATATAGTCCCCCTTTGATGACTGGTTCAAAGGATCCCGGTAAATATGGCTTCTGCATAACTCAGATTTAGCTTCCTGCAGTATCGATGCGTTGCTGGAACATCGGCACGCATGTGTGGAGAGCATCTTGTTGAATAATGGACCACACGACGTAAATCAAGAAAAATCACGAGGGGGGGGGGGGTGCACACATCTTGCCATGGCGGCTATTTTGTGTTTAGAAATATAGGTTTTATTTGTAATTATCTAAAAGATCATGCTTTGAAATAAAATAAAGGAAACGAGCATGAACCTCGATGCAGGATCAAGGAGCTTAACCTAACAGCACTGAGCAGCCAACAGCAGAAACGTACGAATTGGCGAAGTTATAGTCTCCAAGTGTAACTCGTAGGTAGCCTCTAGCATATTTCTAGCTAATAAACCGCCAAATGAAAATGCTTGCACTTTTTCGTTATAACGCGTAAAGGTGAAGTTTTTCTTTAACTTCAGCTGCATTCCCCATTGTGTAGGCTTGTTCGAAGCAGCCTACCAGGATTTACCCCTGAAATCTTTCTTGTAAAGCATGGTGACGTTCACCACTGGTGGTAGAAGTAGAAAAACTTTATCTGTACGAAAACTTTATTTAATTGTACAGTGCTCCGCAGGGAATACAGCAGGGGCGTAGCCAAGGGGGGGTGGGGTTCACATGCCCCCCCCCCCCCGAAAGTTTTCAGTTTTGCTTGCGTATATATACACGCACACATAAAACGCACGCACGAACGTACATAAAGTATAATTGACACCCCCCCCCCCCACCCGAAAAAAATTTCTGGCTACACCCCTGGAATATAGGGGTGAAAAGCGGAGTCTGTCCGGCGGGGTGGTGCCCCTATTCCAATGCCCCATTGGCACGGGCCATCCGTTCAGCTCGTTGGATCAGTCGTAGCTGATCGTCCAGGGTCGGGCTAGACAGGAGCGCCTCCTATTCGTTCCATGTGCCATTTGTGTCGTGCTTTCTCCATGCTCTGCTCACTCCCACGTGATGTGAAAAAAAAGTGCCCCCACCTCCCCGAAGGGAATCGTGAGGAAATGCGAATGCATTTCTTGCGCCGAGAGGGTGCCGTTGCCGTCAGACATTCGCCTTCACCGACTTCTGCCATCGCCTTGAGAGGCGCCCAGCCAGCGAACGGTCGAGAGTGAGGCGCGAGCGGACGGGAGAGTGAGGCGCCAGCGTTCTCGGCTCGGCGTTGGCGTTTCACAGCGGCGTCTCGAGCACACATTTCCGGATGTTCTTGAGAGGCGCCCAGCCAGCGAATGGTCGAGAGTGAGGCGCGAGCGGACGGGAGAGTGGGGCGCAGGGACGAGAGAGAGCGAACGGCGAGAGAAGGAGCGGCGAAGCACTGCACCTACCCTCTCCTACACTCTCTCGCACCACATGCTCCGGTTGCTAGGGGCGAGGATATACGCGCGCGCCCGCAGCTGTTGCTATGGGAGATGGCGCCACGGACAACGCCGGACGCCTGACATAGCCCGATTAAGAAATGCATTCGCATTTAAAAGTGGTGGTGGTGTCCAGACATGTCTCTATACGCCGTGGGGTGGACAAGGCGGAGTGTGTGCAGATTTATGTAAGTGTTCGTCTGTCGTTAGCACGGTCGCCTCCACAGTGCTGAGTTTACCATGCGGGGTTGGATATATTTGTCTATTTTACCTATAGTATTTTAGAATCGTTGCATAGCCAGGGTCTAAGGGCTTAGGGTCCTCTATTGCAGAGTCCGGGGTGGCTCGGTGATTTGTAAAGCCTCGAGCCTCCTCGCGAGGGTGTGACTGGGAACCTGCATGTTCAGCGCGCTGACTTCTTTTTCTTTCGGAATACTGTCAGTCCTCAGTGGGGATTATTACATAAGTGGAAACAAAATACAAACGTTACAAAGACATATGTAAAGAACTGCGTATGTACAAAATAAAAAAGTTTATGCAGTTGCACTCAACGTGCAAGCTGTATGAAGTGCGCAGCAGTGATTCGCCTGCCCTTCGGCGACGCTGGCGCTCACGGGCAAACGCGCGCCAGAGTTCCAAATGTGCAGCCCGCTCGGCGTCCACAGCGGGAAAGGAAACCTTCATTTTTGATGCAGTGGTGCCCTCTCCCCTCCTCCCTTTTCTATCCTTTCCCTCCCCCTCACCCTAACTTCCCTTTCCCACCGCCTTGCTACACTATGCTATACACGGCTATGCTATGGTTTACCCTCCCCTCTTCCTTTCCCTCCTCATGATCACTTCTCCTTCCCACCTATTGCTATACTATACACGGTATTGCTATTGTTAAGACGTTTATTGACGGCGAGATTGACGGCGACGATGCACAACGACAGAGCGCAGACTCGCAGACTCTCACGAGCACAAGCACGAGGGGCGTGCTCTCCGAGGATAGGTGAAGAGGGTGACCCACTAGGAGGCGCTTGAGAGGACGACCCATTAGAGCGTTCCAATGCTTCTCTACAATTACCCCGGGTACGAAAAGGGAGCCGCCTGGCGACCTAACAGCTGGTCACTATGAGCGGGTCATGGTAGGGCTTGAGGCGCTCCACGTTGACAATGTCGCGCCCTCGACGGCGCATGTCGGAAGATGGTTCAATAGGTTCAATCAGGTAGTTGACCGGCGATGTGCGTTCGACGACACGGTAGGGGCCTTCGTATTTTGGTAGTAGTTTGGAAGAGAGGCCAGTTGCAGTGGTAGGAACCGAGAGCCATACGAGCGCTCCAGGGAGGAACGCGGGTGCAGAAGTGTTGGTTGCACTGCGAATGCTCTTCTGCCGCTCTTGGTCCTGCGTAGTGAAGGTCCTGGCTAGCTCGCGACACTCCTCAGCAAGTCTGGCTGTGGCAGAAATAGGCGCACACTCCGATCGATCCGGCGTGTATGGAAGGATTGTGTCGATTGTGTGCGACGGGTGCCTGCCGTACAATAAGAAAAAAGGTGAGAAACCAGTGGTGCTTTGAGGGGCGGTATTGTAGGCGTACGTGACGAAAGGCAGAATCGAATCCCAATTTGTGTGATCGGCGGCGACGTACATCGATAGCATGTCGCCGAGCGTGCGGTTAAAGCGTTCGGTGAGGCCATTCGTCTGCGGGTGGTAAGCAGTAGTTTTGCGGTGAACAACGTTGCACTCTTTGAGGATGGCTTCGACGACTTCCGACAGGAAGACACGGCCTCGATCGCTGAGCAGCTCCTGGGGTGGACCGTGGCGCAGCATGAACCGGTGGAGCAGGAAGGAGGCTACATCGCGCGCTGTAGCCGCGGGGAGGGCGGCAGTTTCGGCGTATCGCGTAAGGTGGTCTACAGCGACGATGGCCCAGCGGTTACCAGCCGACGTCAGAGGAAGTGGCCCATACAAATCGATGCCAACGCGCGCAAACGGCCGGTCAGGGCAAGGTAAAGGCTGTAGACCTGCTGGTGACTGGTGCGTTGAAGCTTTGCGGCGCTGACAATCGATGCAGGAGCGAACGAACTTCTGCACGTAGCGGTACATCCCTCGCCAAAAGTACCGTTGGCGAATGCGGTGGTATGTTTTCGATACCCCAGAGTGCGCACACTGCGGATCAGCGTGGAACGATTCGCATATGTCAGAACGGAGACTGCGGGGTATTACTAGTAGCCACTGGCGGCCGTCGGCGTTATAATTGCGTCGGTGAAGGAGGTCGTCGCGAATGGCGAAATGATGGGCTTGACGACGCAACGCGCGAGTGGATGGTGCTGCCGATGGATCAGTGAGCAAGTCTATCAGTGAAGCGATCCATTGATCCTTGCGCTGTTCGGTAGCGATGGTGCGAATGTCGATGGAAGAAACGGCATTGCGAGACATTGAGCTGTGGGTATTGTCGTCAGGCAAGGGGGAGCGCGAGAGTGCGTCGGCGTCAGCATGCTGGCGTCCGTTGCGGTACAGCACGCGGATGTCGTAGTCCTGTAGGCGAAGTGCCCAGCGGGCGAGGCGGCCTGATGGATCCTTCAATGATGACAGCCAGCATAGTGCATGGTGGTCGGTGATGACATCAAATGGGCGACCATACAAATAAGGTCGGAACTTCGTAAGGGCCCAGATAATCGCCAGGCATTCCTTTTCGGTGACGGTGTAATTAGTCTCGGCTTTGGTAAGCGTACGACTTGCATATGCCACGACATATTCAGGGAACCCTGGCTTGCGCTGCGCAAGGACAGCGCCAAGGCCGACACCGCTGGCGTCCGTGTGTACCTCGGTAGGGGCCGTAGGGTCGTAGTGGCGTAGTATGGGAGGCGACGTCAACAAACGACGGAGCTTCGCGAAAGCTTCGTCGCACTCTGACGACCACGAATTGAGCGGCCCATTACTTCCGAGGAGCTTCGTCAGCGGCGATATGATAGTCGCGAAGTTTCGAATGAAGTGCCGAAAGTAGGAACACAGTCCTACAAAACTGCGCAGTTCCTTGATGGACGTAGGTTTGGGGAACTCGGTCACGGCCCGAAGCTTTGCTGGATCGGGGAGAATACCGTCCTTGGACACGACGTAACCGAGTATTGTCAGCTGCCGTGCTGCAAATCGGCACTTCTTTAGATTCAGTTGCAGACCGGCCTCGCTCAAACGCGTGAAAACATGCCGCAGGCGTTGAAGATGCGTGGAGAAGTCCGGAGCGAAAACAACGACGTCGTCGAGGTAGCATAAGCATGTGTGCCATTTCAGGTTGCGCAGAACGGTATCCATCATGCGCTCAAAGGTGGCGGGCGCATTACACAGCCCAAACGGCATGACGTTGAATTCGTACAAGCCGTCGGGCGTGACAAAGGCGGTCTTCGGTCGAGCGTCATCAGCCATGGGTACTTGCCAGTACCCTGAGCGCAAATCGAGAGATGAAAAGAATTCTGCGCCTTGCAGGCTGTCAATTGCGTCGTCTATTCGAGGTAGTGGATACACGTCCTTGCGAGTGATCTTGTTAAGTCGTCGGTAGTCCACACAGAACCGCACAGAACCGTCCTTCTTCGCCACAAGAACGACAGGAGACGCCCAGGGGCTGTTAGAAGGTCGAATAACATCGCGGCGAAGCATCTCGTCGACTTGCTCGTTGATTACACGGCGTTCTGTGGGAGATACGCGATATGGACGTTGCCGCAGTGGCGGCTGGGTGCCAGTGTCGATGCGATGCGTAACGGCGGACGTGCGGCCGAGAGAAGTTTGAGCGACATCGAAAGAAGAGCGAAATTCTTCCAACAGGCCCAGAAGCTGGGAACGCTGGACTGGCGTAAGGTTGTCAGCAATGGAGGAACCAAATACATCAGCGGGTGATGAACCAGACGTGGAAACAGCACCGAGCGTACTGGAACTGTGGCAGTGCATTTCATCTGGTTCGTCCATAACTTGTGCGTCTTCGAGGGGTTCCACGCTACCGAGACATTCCCCTTGCACCAACGTGACACTGTACGGGAATGGATTGATAACAAAAATAGAGGTGCTGCCGTGAGTGACTTGCACGGTCGCGAAAGGCACCAGCAAGCCTTTCCTCGTGCAAACACGGTCAGATGGCGAGAGGAGTGCAACGGTGTCGGAAAGACTTGCGCAGTAGACTGACACCGCCGTTGACGAGTTTGCAGGCACCTTGGTGTCGTCTTTTACATGTACCTTGCCCGCAGCCGATGGATTGTCTGCCGGCGTCCAATCAGGGAACGGTGAGAGCTCTATTTCGGCTGGTGCGCAATGAATGACGGCGTCGTGGAGGGAGAGAAAATCCCATCCTAGGATGACGTCGTGAGAGCAGGCTGGAATTATGATCAATTCGACGGCGTACAGAGCATCCTGAATAATGACGCGGGCGGTGCACACCGCTGTAGGGTGAATACTTTGGGCGCTGGCTGTACGGAGGGAGAGACCGGAAAGTGGCGTCGTCACTTTTCGCAGTAATCGGCTAAGTTTGGCGTCCATGACGGATACGGCGGCTCCAGTGTCGATAAGGGCAGATGCGCGAACACCGTCCACAAACACGTCTATCACGTTCGATGGGCTTCGCTGAGGGCTTTCGCAGTTCGATAGCGTCGCAGCCCTTGCCTCGTGGACTGCGACGACTAGTTTTCCTGGTCACGTGAGACCGGACGTGGCCGCATGGGCGACAGTGAGCGACGTCGTGGAGACGGTGACCGGCGGGTAGATGTTGCGGCGCGGGACGTCGGTGACATAGGCGGCGCTTGGTCATAATAAGGTCGGCTTGATTGGCTGGGGAGGGCTGATGCGACCCGAGGCGGCTCCATGCGATTGCAGTAGCGTGCGACGTGACCGGCGCAACCGCACGCGAAGCAGATGGGGCGGTTGTCGGAAGTGCGCCAGCGGTTCGCGGGTCCCATCCATGTCGCAGAACGGGACGGACGAGACGGCTGCTGATATGAGGGCATTGTGGGCAGGAGTCGGGACCTGGGGACGACGTCGACGTACGTAGGCGGCACAGCCGCGTCGAAGGCCTGGGGTCCGACGACGGCTTCGGCGTAACTTCGCGGTGCAGCCACAGGAATCGCTGGGGGCGGCCTGGCTACAGCTTGCGCGTAGCTTAGTGGCGCATGCACTGGAGGCGGTTGGTGGTATTCAGGAATGACCTCTGCGATTTCCTGCTGAATCGCTCGGCGGAGAGGAGGCAGGAGGGTATTGGGCGGCTGGTCAACACGCTGCGGTGGAGCGAAAGCCAGTAGAGAGATCTGGCGGGCAATTTCCTCACGTACGAACGACTTGATTTCGGCGAGCAAGGTGGAGTGGTCGGAAATGGCCGACAAGCCCGCGAGATCAGCATCACGTGATGGCGGTCGACGGGTCATCAAGCGCTGCCGGCGCAGCTCCTCGTAACTTTGGCACAGCGTGATGACCTCTGCCACTGTGCGAGGGTTTTTGGCCAGCAGCATGGTGAAGGCATCGTCGTCGATGCCTTTCATAACATTCCTGATTCTCTCAGACTCCGGCATGCTCGCGTCGGCTTTTTTGCACAAGTCAAGGATGTCTTCAATGTAGCTCGTGAACAATTCACCGGCCTGCTGTGCCCGTTCACGCAACCGCTGTTCGGCTTGCAGCTTACGGACAGCAGGGCGGCCAAACACGTCGACGATGGCGGTCTTGAAATCGGACCACGTCGGGAAATCGGATGCATGGTTGTTGTACCACATGCCTGCCACACCCGCGAGGTAGAAAACCAAGTTGCTCAGCTTGCCTGCTTCGTCCCATTTATTTGGGTACGGGATCGAAGCTCCAGGGGCATCGAATGGAGACCGAAGTTGTGGTGACGGTACAGCACTCTCCACCACTTTGTTAAGACGTTTATTGACGGCGAGACTGACGGCGACGATGCACAACGACAGAGCGCAGACTCGCAGACTCTCACGAGCACAAGCACGAGGGGCGTGCTCTCCGAGGATAGGCGAAGAGGGTGACCCACTAGGAGGCGCTTGAGAGGACGACCCATTAGAGCGTTCCAATGCTTCTCTACACTATGTTTAATCTCACCATTTCCCTCCTCCTCACCCTTACTTTCCTTTCCCACCACTTGCTACACTACACTAGCCATGTCTATGCTATACATGGCTAAGCTGTACATGGTTTTGCCTGCCTGACGCCAAGCGACATGAGATGACAGATGACAGGGGATGACATGAGACGACAGCTCGAGGTCCTAAAGTGCTCTTCACCTAAAAAAAAAGCTCACTCAAGAAAAATTGTACAAACACGCACAATTGTCTTTTGCTTTCGTGGGAGCATTTGGAATATACGTACATACAATATACAAACAGAATACAGTGGTTTCAGAATCAGGAGAACACAGGAACGGATGAAGAAAAGAAACGTTTAAACGTAAAAGCATACACGCGCGCACAAGTGAATTAGTATTAGGAGCTTGGTAGATCGGGGATGCTATCCTCAATTTTTTCTAGAAAGTTTTCTGTTGTTGGCTGGGATACAGTAAGCAGATCAAGCGCATTTCATTCCCTCATCAGTACTTGAGGAAAAGATGAAAAACGGTATGTATTGTTATTGCAAAAATATTCTTGAAAGATTTGGTCATGTTTCTGGTGCAATTTCAGTTTTCCTTTGGTATAGCAGATGCTGTGGCTTTAGTTTTAAAGTAACCGTTTAACAATTGATAAAACAATTTCGGACAATGTTAAATAACGCAATCATAGTCGAGCTATCGCATTCATAATTTATTATCAATGGCTTCGACCAAATCGTCGACATAAATAAATAACGGTAGATGATTGGATATTCCTTACTGACTTTGCATTTCAAAGTCTAGCATAATAAACATTTGCGGCACATCAGAAGTCCCCTGTAGCATTTCAGAAATCTCGGGCTCTACAACGCCTTTCGAAACGACAAGAAGAGTTTACTTTTGTGCTTCGTTTGTACTCCTCAGAAGGGCTTCAGATCTCTGGGTTGGTTTTTGGAGAGGGCGATGTACTTAACTGTAAAGCAATTCAGATGTGTTTGAAAGATGAATCTCAAGGAAGGAGGGGAGGGGGCACTTGCATGTGCCCCCCCCCCCCCCACCCTCCGCCTTTCGGTATCAAACACGCGCAACTTTTACCTTTCGTGAACGCGGCGCCATACTGGACAACTGCGCATTTTTTGCGCCTCTAAATGTTTAGCGGGAAACCTCATACGTACGGAAAAACAAGCATCACGGCGTGGCCTTGAGAAAGAGAACAAGCAAGCTTCTGATAGACGCAAGTCTCTTCGCTTGTTTGCTGCTAGTTTCTTATTGCATTTTAAGTACATACTTTCTTCACCAGAACGGCTTAGCGCACTCAGAAACAATGTAACCACAAGACGTGTTCCAGCGTGTATACGCTCGGTACACAACTCCGAGCAAAATTTTTACTTGAGGCCGCTCTCGGCGTTTAATTAAAACACGCTGGTTTTTACACTCGCTCGGCTAGGCGGACTTGTCACTCTGGAGGAACTCGGCGGTGTCACTCGAACCGGTTTGCGACGGGGACGTTAGATGCGCAGAACCTATCTCTTGCCTCTTGACTTGCTCTTTTTTTTATAATCTTCATCCGAACGCTATTCTCGCTACGTTTGATCGCTTCTGTATTCAACAAACTGGCATTGCTGGGAAGACGACTTTTTACACGTTGAAATAAAGTGAACAGCGACCGCGAGCGAAATAGAAAGAAGTCGCAATGAGAGCGCAAGAGGGCTTATACCCGAGCGAACGAAGTCTGCTTTCAGAAAAAAAAATCACACTTTCTCAGCGTTATCAAGCCCGGATATGCGCGTTTTGATCCACTGTATACCAGATTTTACATGCCAAAATCGTATCAGCGAGGTTCTAATGTAGTTAGTGGAGCTAGTGGAACATTGTAGTTAATGGAACATCGGGTAGTTCTTGTCGTCTAGTTATTTTTTTCGTAAGTCTTGACTGCTGCGGTAGCCACTTTCACATCTAAAAATTAAGCAGGGAAGAAGCCACCGCCTTCCGAAGACTATGAACGAACACATATGTCCACGGAAGTATTATCCACAGAATGAACCCTTCAGAATTCTCATATCTATGCCGATATTGTGGTGTGTCGGACACTGTACAACACATGGTGTGGGAATGTCCGCAATGCGAGAAAAACAACCAGGACGAAGCTTCAATGCTCCTGCAAGCCAGCGAAGACACGTGTACGAAGGCAATGTTGACGGCAGAATTACCTTGGAAGTTTGCCAACGGCCTTCTGGACTGAGAAAGCCGCCCACCTCGAGGGAAGAAAGGACACTCTCTCGCTCTTTTATACATTGTTCCTCCTCATCTTGTGACCCTGTCGCTTCCCTTGCCAACCTCCTCATGCAACCCTGTCGCTTCCCTCCGTCGTGGGACCGTCGTGGGACCAGCTACTCGTAGCAGCGTAAATACCTCTTCTTTTTCCCCAGTCATTTTTGTTTATACAGAGTTATTTAACGCGCGCCTGAGCGTTTGTTATTTTATTTTTTCTTGAACCGCGCCCAGTGCGCAGCCCTTCTTAGGGCTTCAAGGCCATCAAATGTAGATCCCCCACCATAGCCTATCTTCTATCCATCTTTCATGATGGCAGACGACCTTCCACCGGGATTGCCCCCGTGCTACTCACTGAGTGGTGATTTAAACCACTCGAAAACGTACGAGCTCCTCATGAAAGAGGCTGCCAACCTCGTACGCGAGCAAGCAACTCAGGAGCCATGGCGTCTCAGCCCTCCCCGCATCTCTCCAGTCCGCACCAACCGCACTCGCGCGCGGCAACTAAAAGATGCGGCGAGCCTCCTACGCAAGGACACCATGCCTGTGTCCCGCACACGCACCCGAAAGGCCTCCAGGACTCCGGCCGCCCCGAAGAACGCACCACAGCCAGGCAAAGCCAGGAAGGGTGAGGCGAGCGCCATGACAGCACCCCCCACTACCCCTTCATCCCTGTCAGGAAAGTCGGCCCAGCAGACAACCGCGGCCATCTTCTCGCCGCCAGCCTCGTCGCAAACGCACCCAGAGAGTCAGCAACGCTCTCCCCAAAACCCGCTTCTGGAGCCAATAGGCAGCAGCAACCGGGAGGAATGCTGTACACAGCATGACAAGATCACGTTTGCACCCTCACAGCAGGAGAGCGAGACAAACAGCCGCGGGTCACCCCCGCCACAGACGCCCCCTTCTTGGAAGCAGACCGCGCCCCCTTCCTGTTACCCCGCCGATCCTCCCGCGGACAGCAGCCCAGAGGAAACCCGCCTGGCCGGTTCGCCTCTTCCCTCCTTTCCCGCAGCCGCTGATGTCACGAGGTCCCCTCAGAAAAAGGCAGCCTCCTCTCTCGGCACAGCCAAGACAGCGGCGGCCACCCTCGTCCCCATCCCAGCCACCACTGACACCATGGAATCAACTGTAGCAGACGAACAGGTGATCCCTCCTGACGCGGCGGCCAAACAGGCGACGGAGAGCGCTGGGAAAGGGAAGCAGCCCCCCTGCCAGCATGCCGCTGGAGGAGGCAGCATTCCGAGTTGCGTCATGGGCACGCTGGCTGTAAGCGACGAGGATGATGCGTTCCCCTCGCTTCCCTCCACCGGCGCCCCTCCTGGCACACCCCTCTGCGCTCCGCTTGTACCCGCACCACCACGTGGCCCACCACAAGCGAAAGCGAAACCAAACGGTCCCCCACAGCCTCCGGCCACCAACACGGCTGATCCACGCCCCTCGCCGAAGAGGGCCCGTCCCACGTCCAGCACCAAAGGCCCTGTGGAAACGGCTCTATTCCGCCCAAGGAGCAGAAGGATGAACTTTCGAACCTCCACACAGGAGGCCATCTCTTCACTCCTTGCCGCGGTGGACGGTGTCGTGCGCGTTCGCGTAAACTTTCGCCGGAACGTTGTGGCCGCTGATGTCCCCATCGGGAGCCCGCTCGAGCCCCTCCTCGCGATCACAGACATCTGTGGTATTAGTGTCCGCGCCAGGAGGGCCTCTAATAACAACACCTGTAGCGGCATCATTTTCGGCGTCGACACAGCTCTCGGGGAGGACGATATACGCAAAAACATTGCGTCCGATCTCCCTATAACAGCGTGTTCGCGCTCAGGGAAGAACCTCATCGTTCGCTTTGAGGGCACCAAACCGCCCGCGGAGGTCTCCCTGTACAAACAGCGCCGAACCGTCAAAGCACGACGCCCGCGACCTGTTCAGTGCGATTCCTGCGGTCGGTACGGACACGTCCAGACCACCTGCACGTTCGACCGGCGCTGTCTTCGCTGTGGGGCAGACCACGAACAGTCGGAATGCACAGCACCGGTGGCCAAATGCCTCTTTTGTGGTGGCAAGCACATTGCCACGGAACCGCGCTGCCCTCGCTGGCAAAAGGAGCGGCAGCTCGCAGAGGCTCGCGCTCAGGTCAGGAGAGATACCGCTAGCCAGGCGGCGCAGACACACGGCGCCGCGAAGAGCTCCTCCGAACAGGCCCGTGTTTTCCAGCCAACTAGGCAGGGGCTGCTGTACTCCTCCATCGCTGGAGGCAGCTCAAACAACGAGCTACCAGCATCCACTCCCGCCGACCCCTCTGCGAGCGCTCGGCGCGATTCGGCGATCGCCGTGCTCGCAGCAGCAGTCAGAACAGCGCTGGAGTTTCTCCCGCCGAACTCTCCTGCCCACTCGCTGTGCGTCGCGGCTCTCGCCACACAACAAGCCCTAAACCAACATGGCTAGGGACCCCAGCAATCGTTCCAGGCCGCGCATCCTGCAATGGAATTGTCGCTCGCTGCGCCGCCGACACGCCGAACTTGCGGAGCACAAAGCTCTGCATGAATTCGACATTCTCGCCCTGCAGGAGACGCACGCGCGCGCCGAGGACCTGACGCTTCACAACTTCATCGGCTACAGCCGACCGACGACGTGCGCGCTGAGCAACTGCTCTGATGCGCCCTGCACCGACACCGGTCATCCCCCTGGCTCGCCCCGAACTGCACTGTATGTGCGCGCCGCCCTCGCGCACACCTGCATTCCCTGTGAACGTTTCTGTGATGACGCAGTGGAGTGCCTCGCAGTGACAGTGCGTGTGGGTGGTGTGGACACTTCGGTTGCGTGTGTCTACGTTCGCCCGAACCTCCGTTGTGATTACGCGTTTGTACCCCGCCTCGCCGCGGCGCTGACAGTTGACTGCATCGTGTGTGGGGACTTCAACGCTCATCACAACAGCTGGGGTTGCGGACTGGCTGACCTTCGCGGCCGGTGCCTGTCGGACGCGATCGCCACCACAGGTCTCTCCATTCTGAACACTGGTGAGCCAACGTTTGTGCGCCGCAACACACGTCCCTCCACGATCGATCTGGCACTGGTGTCTCAGTCCTGCTCGTACATCTGGACACGAGCCCCAGACACTGCCGGATCGGACCATTACCCCATCGCCCTCTCGCCCAGCCACCCGAGTCGCGGGGCGAAGCGCGTGTACAGTGTCGTGAGGTGGCGTGTTTTTCGCGAACTTTGCGCGAAACCAATGCTCGCCAGTGACTTTTTCACTCACATAGCGGAGTGCGCGCGTTCAGCCACAACGCGCTGTGTTGTGCCTGCCGGCTCCCCCTGCCCTGACGTGAAGCTGCTGAATTTGCGCGCCGCTCGCCGACGTGCACAGCGCATTGCGACCCGCACGGACCGTGTCGAACATTGGACGGTGCACAATCGCATAGATGCGGTCTGCAGACGACAGGCACGGCGACTCAGGCGCAACAGCTGGTCCGGCGTCTGCTCGTCTCTCAGCGATCCACGTCGCCGTAATCGCGCCTGGCCCATCATGAGAGGACTTCTCAACCCAAGGGCCCCTCGCCACCCTGTGCTCGCGATTGCGGTGGCTCGCGGCATCACGGAGCTGGAACTTTCAGAGATATTAGCAGACGCTTTACCCCAGCCCTCCCTGCGCCTCCAAGCGTGAGTGCCGGCACTCTCGGAGGCCACCGTCCGACCTTATCGCCCTCTGCGCCGACAGACGCGGCCGTCTCGCAGCAACTCGCTTGCCTGTGCGACGCCGAGTTCACTGAGCACGAACTCGCTCGTGTGCTCAACCGCAGACGTCACCGCAGCGCGCCGGGGCCGGACGGCATAACACACAGCATGCTGCGGAACCTCAACGACGACCAGCGCCAACTCTTGCTCGTCGCCTTCAACGAGGTCTTCAACAGCGGCTCCCTCCCGGATACCTGGCGTACAGCGTTGGTCGTGCCAGTTTTGAAGCGCGGGAAGCCACCGCGCAGCCTCGCCTCATACCGGCCGATATCCCTGACATCGGTGCCGGGGAAAACCATGGAGGCAATGGCGCTTCATCGCCTCCACTGGATAGCCACTGCGAGCGGCACCTTCCCTCCACAACAGTGCGGCTTTCGCGCCCTTCGCGCCACGGCTGACGCGATTGCCGCGGTCGTTGGCACCCTGGAACAAGCGCTACACGACCGGGAGACAGCCCTGCTACTTCTGCTCGACGTGCAGTCAGCTTTTGACTGTCTCCCCCACACGACGATCATCCAGGCGGTCTGTGCGCTTGGTGTGCAGGGCAAACTCCTGCGCTACATTGAAGCCTTCCTCGCGGACCGCTCACTGACTGTCCGTGTGGGGAAGGCGAACAGTACGCGCCGCCCTGTCACCACCGGAGTGCCACAAGGAAGCGTGCTGAGCCCCTTTCTTTTTAACTTGGCTCTAGCACCGCTCACCGAGTGCCTTCCCAAACAAGACGCTTTCACTGTGCACGCGGTCACCTACGCGGACGACATCGCCCTGTATGTGCGCGGCCCCACCCGATGCCTCGCCAGGGTGCGTAAGTGCCTCCAGAACGCCCTAGAGGCCGTCGCCGGGTTCCTGGACAGCATAGGACTGCGCATCTCGGCCGCCAAAACGGAGGCACTCCTCGTCCACCCGCGTGCCAGTGAACGGCGTACAACCCGCCCCATCACACTCCACGGTGTTCCGCTGCCCTGGAAAACCCACGTCCGCTATCTTGGTATCACCATAGACCATAGACTAAAGTGGAACTTGGAGGTGAGCCGTGTGAGGCGTGAAGCACGCCGTGTCGAGGGTGCGGTCCGGCGGATTCTCGCGCGAGGAGCCGGATGCCCGGCCTCCTTCGCGATTGTGGCATCGGAGACTACCATCATCATCACGAGCAAGCATCACGGCTCGCCGGCTGCGTGTTCGGCTCGTGACGCTCGCGCTACGAGTGAACTCGGGTGTGCTTTTGTTCCATGCTGATGTGGAATAAAGTGCCACAGATGTTTCGTTAATTGAGTGGCGTGCTTCATAACAGTGGCGACGAAGACAACGAGGACTTCAACGAGTCCTGGACCCGCAGAGCCATGAGCGTGGGACGGCCACCAGAGTTTGAGGGAACGTGGTCAACGTTCCGAGTTCGCCTCGAAGCATACTTCGAAGCGCAAGACATCACGGACGCGACGAAGCGACGAGCGGTGTTAGTGGCCTCGCTACCGGACAGCGCGATTCGAGTGATCCAGGGACGTTGCCATCCGAGGCAAATCAACGCACTCAACTACGACGACGCCGTAAAGCACCTCGAAGAGTACTACGCCCCGGAAGTCAACGAAATAGCGGCAAGTTATGCTTTCTTCACGCGATCACAGCAAGAAGGAGAGAGTGTACAGGAATTTATTGCAGAAATAAGGCGGCTAGCAGAAAAGTGCAATTTCGGATCGTCTCTCGAACGCATGCTGCGAGACCGAATCGTGTGTGGAGTCTTGGATGAAGATGTGAGACGACATCTGCTGACTTTGAGGAAGCTGACGCTTACGGAAGCAGAGGATTTCGTTATCTCAGCCCAGAACGCTGCCGCTAATGCTAGAACCATGCAATCTGCGGATCAGAGTACCATCCACTTCACGCGGCCGCAGAACCGGCCAAGAAAAGGGCAACCGAAGGCCGAACGCATGACATCTTGCCAGAGGTGTGGTAGTGAAGCTCACTCGAACGAGCAGTGCTATCACGTCCGTACGATATGCCGCCGGTGCGGTAAACGAGGGCATCTCGCTCGAATGTGCCCAGGACAAACTCAGTGGAAGCCCCGTGGTGCTTACGCCCTGTCGGCAGCATCTGATGACAGCTCGGGAGATGAGAAGAAACTTTACACACTAGTGGCTCATAAAACGACTGATGGCCGCATGGTTAAGCCAATTTTCAAAAAAATCACTTGGGATGGTGTGCCTGTTAATATGTTGATCGATACGGGGTCCCCCGTGAGTGTTATCTCAATGAGCCTGTTCAAGCAGAATCAAAGCAGATGGCCGCCTCCAAGCAGCACCACTCTTAGACTGTCGTGTTTTTTGGGAGAGCTTCCAGTGGTTGGAGAACTGCACATGAAAGCAACCTGTGAGGGACACGACATACAGGGTACCCTGGTTATCGTCGATACTCCTGGACCAGCGCTGTGCGGAAGGGACACGATCAAGGCGTTTAACAACTGTGGAGTGGCCATGATGATTCCAAATTTCGTCGCAAACCTCAACACGCGCAAGGAAGACCGCACAAGCCAGCAACTTCAGACCTTGCTCAAGGAGTTCGAAGATGTGTTTTCGCCAGGTTTAGGACTATACAAAGGTCCACCTGTGAAGCTGATCTTGAAAGAAAACGCCACGCCCCGCTTTTGCAAAGCACGTACGGTGCCATATGCTTTGACGACCAAAGTGTCCGATGCTTTGGACCGATTAGTGGCAGACGGCGTTATATCACCGGTTATGGCAGCAGAATGGGCGACGCCGGTGGTTCCAGTAGTTAAAACTGATGGGTCCATTCGACTGTGTGGCGATTTTCGGCTGACAGTGAACGTGGCCACCGTGACTGAGCAGTACCCATTACCTCGTGTGGACGACATCTTCGCAAGACTGAATGGCGGTGAAGTATTTAGTACACTGGATTTGACTCAAGCGTACAACCAGCTGCCCCTGGATAACGAGTCCAAGAAGCTGACTGTCATAAACACTCACAAGGGCCTATTTTGCTTCAATAGGCTTCCTTTTGGAATTAGCTCAGCTCCGGCCATCTTCCAGAGGCATATGGATTCCCTGTTCAAGGATCTTCCGGGTGTACAAGCCTATCTGGATGACATCATAGTGGCCGAAAAGCGCAATGACACTTCATTGCTAAAGCAAGTCCTGCAGCGCTTACGTGACTATGGGCTCAGACTAAACATTAAGAAATGCAAATTCAGACAAGAAGAAGTCACCTTTCTTGGACATCGAGTCGATGCTAATGGGCTCAAACCGAAGGACGACAACATTGAAGCAGTTCTCCAAGCACCGGTCCCCAAGTCGGTGAGCGAACTGAAATCTTTCTTGGGCTTAATCAACTATTACGCCAAATTTTTGCCGAACCTTTCCACAGTACTGGCCCCATTATACAATCTGCTAACTAAGGGGGCTACGTGGAAATGGCAACAGGTACATGAGGAAGCGGTTCGAAAGGTTAAGCAGGCCATACAAGCGTCAAAGTTTTTGACACACTTTGACCCTAACAAACCTTTGAAGTTGGAATGCGATGCTTCACCTGTAGGAGTGGGGGCAGTACTTTCCCATCGCATCAATGGCACAGACTATCCGATAGGATTTCGCTCCAGAACTCTGTCCAAAGCAGAACGAAACTACTCCCAGCTAGAAAAGGAAGCGTTGGCCCTTGTATTCGGCGTGACTCGATTTAAGGACTACTTATATGGCAATCACTTTGTTTTGGTGACCGACCATAAACCCCTGACGGGTTTGTTTAACCCAGGAAAAGCCATTCCTCCCATGGCTGCGGCAAGGATTCAGAGGTGGGCACTTCTCTTGGACAATTACCATTACACATTGCAGTATCGCAGGGGAACAGAAAACTCGAATGCTGATGCCTTAAGTCGCCTGCCATTACCAAACAAACTACACGATACCAGCACAGAAGATCCGCCAGAGTATGTCCTGTACTCGGAATGCTTGGAGAAAAAGGCGATTAGTGTCAGAGACGTGGCACATTTTACAGAAACGGATCCTTTGCTGCAGCAAGTGAAGTTTTGGATCAAGAAAGGCTGGCCGAAATTTTTGTCTGAAGAGCAGATCCGCTTCCGGCCATACTTCAGTAAGAAGGCTGAACTCACGTACTACCAAGACTTAGTCTACTGGGGACACCGCATCGTGCTTCCCACCGCTCTAAACCGACGTATCTTGGACTTGCTCCATGAAACGCACCCAGGCATGGCGACCATGAAGAACATTGCAAGATCCCTGTTTTGGTTTCCGGGGCTAGACGGTGAGATCGAGCGATTGGTGCGGGAGTGTCCTGCTGGCGTACAGGCTGCAGCGATGCCTCCAGCGCAAACACCTGTACCATGGCCCACGACGGGAGAGAAATGGAGCCGGCTGCACGCTGACTATGCTGGTCCTATTGAAGGACACATGATACTGGTAGTCGTGGATTCCGAAACGAAGTGGATAGAAGCAGTCCCAACGAAATCTGCAACAGCAGAAGTGACAGTGGAGGCACTCAGGGCGATGTTTGCAAGGTTCGGTCTACCTCGTACTCTTGTGACGGATAACGGACCTCAGTTCACGGGCTTCCACTTCCGCAATTTCCTGGCTCAGAACCAAGTAAAACACTTGACTACAGCGCCCTATCATCCACAATCAAATGGTTTAGCGGAGCGGGCCGTAAGAACGTTGAAGGAAGGCTTGAAGAAAAACTATGAAATTCCGCTGCAAACTCGAATATCTAGACTTCTGTTCCGTTATCGCCGTACGCCAGTGAAGGAGGGCAAGTCACCAGCGGAGCTCTTGCTGGGATATCAAATAAGAACAAAACTCGACTGCATTATGCCGACCACCGAGGCCGTGAAAGCAAAGCCGTGCAATGAACGTGAACAGCGATGGCAGGCTGGACAGCGTGTTTGGACTCGAACTTTTCAGCCACGCAAAAAGTGGATACCAGGTATCGTGCGTGACCAGCAGGGAAAGCGCATGGTCACAGTGGACACGACTCAGGGAACGGAACGGCGGCATTTTGACCAAGTGCGACGGCGGGACGTTACGGTCGACGAATCGTGCGACACCGACACGCTATCGCCCCGTCAAGAGCTTTCGGGCGAAAGCGCAAGCGATTCGCTGACTCCGGCAACTCAACCTTTGCGGCGCTCAACGCGACAGCGCCGTCCTCCAGATCGTTTGAACTTTTAAGAAGGGAAGAAGCTGTGGCATCGGAGACTACCATCATCATCACGAGCAAGCATCACGGCTCGCCGGCTGCGTGTTCGGCTCGTGACGCTCGCGCTACGAGTGAACTCGGGTGTGCTTTTGTTCCATGCTGATGTGGAATAAAGTGCCACAGATGTTTCGTTAATTGAGTGGCGTGCTTCATAACAGCGATGAACATCTACGAGGCCATGGCAATGTCCAAAGTGCATTACGCGCTTCCTCTGTGCAGCCTTCGCCCCCATACAGTGGAGTGCCATCGACGCTGACCATCGCCGAGTTCTCCGCATGTGTCACGGACTCCCGCGCGGTTCGAGAGTGGCTGCCACGCTCGCGGAGACAGGCGCCTGGCCGGCGTCACTCACAGGCGAACTGCGCGCGCTCTACCACCTCGAGCGCCTCCAACGTGCACCGGATGGGGCCGCCATCCTGTCCCAGTTGCGGGCACTGCCCAACTCGCGTGTCGGAACACTATTCGACACGTTTGACTCTGTCGTCGTGGACTCCGCACCCGAGATACCGTCGCACGTTGGCATCGCAGGGAACGAGGCTGCCGATGACCTGGCAAAGACAGCACACGACCCAGCTGTTCCACTGACAACGTGCGCGGACTCCGTGGACTCAGCGCGCCGAAACCTTTGGCGAGAGCTCGTGCGAAACCACCCCGACGAGCGCATGGCCGCCGGCTCTCCACCACGCATTCTATCGGAAACCGTGCTGACCAGGAAAGAGCGGTCCCTCCTCCTCGCACTGCGGACAGGTTCCGTCTGGCCTGCTGAGCTCCGGCACCGCCTCCGCGGTGCGCCCTCGCCCCTCTGCAGTGACTGCGGAGAGAGCGAAACCGTGGCGCATCTCTTCCCTTCCTGCTCCGCCCTCTTCACCCACCGCGAAGCGCTCGCTCGTGCCTTCAAGCAGCTGGGTCTTCCGTCTGCCACGGTAGATGACATCCTGCACCCGGTAGGATCAGCCCATCGCGTGCGCCCTGCCCTGAGCGCGGTCCTCAACTACATCGAAGCCGCGCAACTGGCCGACCGTATTCTCTGAACCACGCCGTCCAAGCCCCCAACAAACGGAACTTCCGTGTTTTTTTTTGTTTTTTTCCCAGTCATGTGTTTATCGCGTGTTCCCTTTCTTTTTCTTTTTCCCCCTCTCCCCCCAGTGCTGTGTTTAACTCCCCCAGGCCTCCTCCTCCACTCTAACTCTAACTTCTCCTATACTTTTCTCCCCTTTCCCCCCAGGTCTCGCGGTTGTGGTGTCCTCGCCTGAGAGACAGTTACTGCGTCACTTACCCCCACTATTCACCTAATTTTCCCAAATAAAGAATCTCTTTCTCTTGCCAACCGAAAGCAGGCTTTTCCTCATTATTATAAATATTGTGGCGAAGTATCTTAATGCAACCGACAAAAAGGCGGCAGTGTTTATGATAGCTATTGTTAGTTAGCACAGTTTGGTACCCGTTTCAGATCTTCCTTGCAACCTGAGCGCCCTAACGTACTTCCGTGTCGTCAGTGCCCCTGCATCGGCCCTGATATTCAGATTCTGCGCGCGCATGCAGGGGCAGCGCCAAGATTTCTTAACTGGGGAGAGGGACCCTGCCTCCCCGAAGGAACTCACGACATTCCCCGTCTACCTGCCCTCCTCCCCCGAAGGAACTCACTCGTCGTGAGTTCCTTTGGGGGGGGGGGATGCATAGGTCGGCAAACTCACTCATGAGTCGACTCACTCAGGCTCACTCAGACTAGGATCGAGCCGTGAGTCTTAGTCTGAGTGATAAACTTTCTTAAACTGCGCGAGAAGACGAATACACAAGCAAGAAAACATTCAGAACACCACGATCGAGCGCTTGCTTGTGTCTTCGTCTTCTCGCATTGAACCAACTAGCCTGCCAGAACGTATTACTGTAGTCTGAGTGAGTCCGGGTAAGTAATATTTCGGTGAGATTGAGTCCGAGTGACTTTGGTTGTGGCAAATTTTGGTGAGTCTGAGTCTGAGTGAGCCCTAAGGGCAAAATGTATTCCATGAGCGAGTCTGAGTGAGCTCAACATTTTATGCCGAGCTATGGGGGGGGGGGGGGGGGGGGGGAGTGCTGCCGCACTTCCGTCTCCCTCCCTCTGCGCCTTCCACCCTCCCCTCGTCTGTTGCCTGTTTTTTGCGCTGAACTACGTTATGACTGACTCGTTCCAACTCGCCCAACAAGTAACGTTGCCCCTCCCCTTGCTCGCATGCAACGGGCACATTATGCATACCTGCCTAACTTCGCCGGCACGTTATGCACATGCTGCTGGAATTTGCTAGGAATTGTCGGCTTTAAATAAAGAGCGTGCATATCGCTAAACGTGGCGAAATACTCATTTTTCAAATACCATGCTGCTTCATTTTTTTTAGGGTGCAATCACAATCAGGTAAAAGTATTAATTCTGGTGTAAACATAACAATGCGAACTCTTAATATGGTCTACAATTGATGAGATCGCTCTGCGGCCCACCGGCTCGGATGACCAACTCTGGCTGGTGGACCAGGCCTGCCTTAAGGTCGGTCAAGGGAATCCTGGACGTCTAGGGGCCCACCTATATAAAAAAATAGACTATTTAAATGAATTTTAATCAAGCCGTTTTTCCTTCAAACAACGTGTGAGTTGAGTTGACGATTGGTCATGAGTCAATGCGTCTGGCGAACAGCGTTACCTGAAGGCACAGTCACGCTATAGCTGCAAATACGCCGCACAACACACTAGCCTCCTGACCGGTAGAATGCCTGCCACGCAGTTACCCCCAGTCTCTCAATCAATTCAGCAGGCCCGTAGCCGGAGGGGGGGGGGGCGCCCCCCCCCCCCCCCCCCCGCATTCCCGAAATTTTGATGACACATGGTGTTTTGTCGAAAATAAATCATGAAAATAGGCGTTTTTCTCAAATAGTCAAGGCTTTCAGCAAGTGCCCCCCCCCCCCCCCGAAAAAAATTCCTGGCTGCGGGCCTGCAATTCAGCCTCGTTGATTTGACGGGTTGACTGACACCTGCTGATACCAACAACTGAGCAATCGTGAAATATGGACATGCACTTGGTATAAGCATCGTCACTGTGTGTGTCACTTCTATCTTTGTCATGTCAAACCGACACGCCCAAAGCGCTACGTTACTGAGGTTGTGAGAACATTTCGGTGAGAGCCAGCCGTAGCTGAGCATCGCTGAACGGCACTTTGCCGTCTTCAAATGCACACAGTAAATTCTCTTCGAGAAATTATGGAATTACGGTACGTTTTCTCCTTTTTATTGGTACCTTACTGCTGGCGAAATGAGGCCCTCATTAGGACACATAGTTCATATAGTTTAAAGGTCTGAAATGTCCAAAAATGCTTTTACTGTTTTCAAATTTTCGTGTTCCTCTTATTTTGTATGCTTTATTTGTCTGCCCCATGTTCGTAGAACTTGAGTAAATAATAGCCTTATTGGTTCGCCGAGACACAATTAAAGAAAGACAGCTAACCTCCGACCTGGTTAATAATCAACAGCCAATTCTGTGTCAACTACAGGACGAAACCATCTCCCAATGACCTCCAATTTACTCTGCTTTGCGCGAGCGGATTCCATTGCAATCCTACTGCCTTCTTCATTTCATCGCGTCACCGGCCTCGGCTGCGTTTCAAGTCCCTTGACATCCATTCAGGTTGCCAACATCGTTATAGCGTGTTCTTCAAAGCTTTGTTGCCATTGTTTATTAGTCTATGTGTATTCCACATTATTAATTTAGGATGTTCGCGTGGTGTCGTCACACGTATCGTTATTGTAATATCTTAAAAACTCACGGAGGAATATATGTGCTTTGTTTGTTGTATCTAATTCTGTTTGTTCTGTTCGTTGCATCAAACTAACAAAAAAAAAATAGTGTGCCATCCGTGAGGGTTCAAAAGTATGTACTTTGTCGGCTGGCCGGCCACCCGACCTTGACCGCTGGATTAGTGGACCTCACCACCGCTCGTTACTGGACTTCATACACGAATCAAATTTGTATGTGTATTTCTGAAGCAATAATTATTATGCATAAGGGCAGACTTTCGAAAAAAAAAAGAAATTGCCAAAGGCTGAAGGGGCAACGAAATGTTCTGGGCTTGCAAAATTTTTCTATCGCTTTTTTTTTCTTCTGTAATTGATGTAAATGCTACAGAGCGTGATCATTCCACGCTATCTTGTCCTATGTGGAGTATTTTAGAACAGGGTCACCTCAATAGTGTGAATGATAGTGCTGATTACCAAACTCGCTAGACATAGCAAAGGTAATTTTCCCTATTTAAAATTTATTCAATACATGTCAGATCAACAATTCATGTGCGGCCAGTTAAATAAGGTAGCAGCAACATATCGCGTAATATCTTGTTGCATTTCCAGAGACCGTCTGTTACGCGGAACAAAAAGTCGATATAAATTGTACGGTCTTCAAATTTATATACATTTGTGTAAGTAACATTGTTGCGCATTAATCGCGCCAACACAAGCATGCCGCCAAGTTTTTGAACTAAAAGATAAAACGACAACGAGGCCCCTTCCTGATATATACGTTAGAACAAAAAACTATGAAAATATGCGTTACAAAAATGACGATAAAAATTAGTGAATGTGACTAAACTGTAGCGTCAGCAACGTTATAAGTGGTGCTCGGAATACCTATATGGTGTTGCTCTCAATGTTTAGTCCAAATATTTTAACGCTTTAATTAAAAAAAAAGGTTTCTCTGCGTAAGAAGGCCCTGGGCCCGTATTGACAAAAACGGCTTGCGCTAAAAAAAATTCTTAAGATAATATTTCAGCCAATCACGATGCAGGACATATCATTAGTGAAGCCGGCTGACCAATGGGAAATCGTACTTACGAAATAGAAATTTTGTGAATTCGGCCCCCTGGTGAGCACCCTATCACGAGTGTCGCTTTGACCGCGACATGGCAAGGGGAGGTCAAATTTAATGCGGACAATTCCCTGTACAACAACAGACACTATAACACACAGACTATAACACACGGAGCAGGTCATGTCGGGTTCATGCTTACGCAGACAATTCAATAGATTGAGTTATTTCCAGTCTCGTAGTCTTCGTCCCTGCCTTTCATTCTTGCTCATCTTTCCTTTCTTTTTTAATATCTGTGTTACCATATTCCCGTCCTTGCATCTAATGCACGGGCACCACTTTTGTACGTTGCTCAAAGCACGAACGCACGGCTGAACGCACAAATTTCTTTTCTGTTGCGCTCACGCTGAATTTTATGGAAGACGCAAAGCGATGCATGCTACGCTCTGAACGGGAAGAAAGAAATAACGAGTTAAAACCAAAATGGTTGGAAAGTGAATGCGCTTCTCCTAGTTATAAAAGAAGCATCGCCGCACACGGTTTTGAACAACACCACTCGTCCTTCTAAACTCCTCCTCTCCCCACCCACCTTGTTGTTTTCTTTCTTAGTTATAGGTTTCAGAAATCCTCGCCTTCTCTCTCTCTCTCTTCTCTATCTGTCCTCAAGCAGACCATTTGGCGAGAAAGCCTTCACCGAAACACAGACGCTACTGACCCATCCGGGCAGGCTGTATAGGCCCAGCCCAGACGACTCCGTAGACAGTCTAGCCAGGCTGACCGCGTCAGTCATCGCCCTTTCCTTCTAACTCCTCTCCCTGCCTTCGCCGTGTTTCTTTACATCGGCGCGTACTTTCGTTCCGCTTGCGAAATGGACCGACGCCGGCGTCTGTCACTGTTTTCGTGCCGATCGACAGTTAGCCGGCGCGTGTGGCAGTTTTCCTTTCGCCAAAACTGACGCAACTGAAACCACTCGCGCTATAGCTGCAGTCCCCGTCGCGGCCTGGCGCACGCGTGGATGTGCCCAGCGAAACGAGCGTCTTCTTCTGCGAGTCGTCTATCAAAGTAGCTAGCCAGTCCGCATCCACAAAGGGCCGCGGCGGCTTAAGCGAGACCTCAAACACGAGCGAGCATTAATACAGCGCCGGCTGTAAATAGGAGAAGTTCACGGTAGCATTGGCCCCGTATAGCTGGCCGCCGCCGCCGCCCGGCGATTTGCGACACATCGTCTGACCTTGTAGTCGACGACGCGCCGAAGGTTTCAGACGGGCCGCCTGTTGTTCCAAGTCTCGGGATCAGCGTCGGTGCCGAACGTGATCTTATCCTCGCTGGCTCTACGTATTTTTTTTTCTTCTTCTCCTCCCCTCCTTTTAACTCGAGAGTGCTGCGTCGTGATGTTGCACTAAACTAGTGGCCGTTTATGAAATTGCTCAAGTTGACCAACTCGCCGTTGGGATTCAGTGTGACAGTTTTATCGCCGACCGGCTGGCTGGTATAGTGTATATGGTCGTCTTACAGAGAAACGGAGGACGTTCATGGGCTCCTTGCTCCGTAAGACAAGGCCGCTGTTTTTAAACTCCTTTCCCCGAACTTTGAGATGACGGGTCAATTCCGAGAAGATGTAGATGGGAAAACATCGGGAGGCGCGGCCCAAAACGATGTCTTAGTTCTCAACGTTTCGGAGTCTCGATTGCGTTTAGTAGTCACGAGGGCAGGCTGATCTCGTTTACGTCATGTATGCATACACGCATGGCCAATAAAAGCACTGAACTGCGCGCAGTAATAATTTATTTTAACGCGATAGCGTTAAAGAGCTCGTTTCGCTGAAATTCCGCCGTCGCTGTCGGCGGCGTTGGTTGTGAGCGAAAAGCCGAGGTAAATGCAAATAATGAAAATCAGGCTTCGAGCAGGAATCAAACCCAGGCCTTCTACGTGGCAGACAGGTGTTCTATAACGGAACCGCACCTGTGCATCAAACTGCTTCGAAAAAAAAAAATAATAATAAGGCAGCTTCGCGCTAGGGGTGCCAAACCTGAAGGAAGTGCGGAGCTGGACAGCCTTCTTTATTTTCTTCGGTTTTATCTTTCTCTCCTCCTCTCTTTTTCCGTTTTTTCTGTCTTTTTCTCTCTTTATTTCTATTTATTTCTTCCTATCGTTTATCTATTTCTTTCTCTTTCTTGCTTTTTCTATTATTCTTCCTATTTTTTCCCCTTTCTTTCTCTCTCTACCTGTTTCTCGCTTGCTTCCTCTATTTTTTCTATTTTTATACGTGGTTTTGCCAGGCCCCTAAAATCCGCCGCACTTATCATCATCAAGGCGCTCGAAGAACAAGAGGAAGAAGACTTCTCCTTGGCGCGAGCGCGCGCTCAGTATGCTACTAGATGGCTACGCTATTCGTGGTTTTGCCTGCTTTACGCCAAGCTACGACAGCATACGATGACAGCATACGACAGCCCGCCCCCCTAAAGTGCTCCGCACATAAAAAAAAAAAGTCTATACAACAGTCAATTAGTTCGAGGAGTCGCGTTAAAAAAAAAATGTAATATCGCGTTGCAGAGGCATGGAATCGTACCCCGCGTCACACTATCTGAATTGCGCAACGAGTGAGTGGTTTAAAGGCCCACCCATTACAAAGCGCTCAGGCATAATTGATTATCATCATCAGCCAAAGCATCAACGAAGTATGCAGCTGCGTAGGTGCGCGTATTGCCTGAAGTATCCAGACGTAGTGGGTACTTCAGTAATTCACAAATTGATGAAATGTGGCATATACTTCGTAACTGTACTTGCAGTAGGCATTCTAGGACAGTTCAAAACGGCCAATGTTACGCGCACAGAAGTTCCTCTCTTCGTGGCGTGGTTGAAATATCCACGGAGAAGGGAAGTCAGGCTAGCGACTGAGAAGGCGATGTGAACGTGACCCGATTGCGCTATCGCGTTCCACTCTTGAAGGCCAAGCTCAAGCGTCCTCCAAACTTTTTCATCGCCTGGAATTACCGCTGTTGCGTTCTGTCAGCCACGTTAGCGTGGTATCCAATTACACCATCGGTGGGCTATCGCCAGCACAAAGTATTATAGAAATAAACTGCGAACAATGGATAACACTTAGGTGTGTGTCCCGACTCTAGCGTCGTTGTTACTATGCACCTGCGTGTCGTCGCCACAGGTGTTCGGCCAAAGTTAATAATGTATTATTGCCATGAGTGAGGCTGTGTGGGTGATGCTTTCAGCGATGTTATAAGCCAGGGGTCTCAAACACGCGGCCCGCAGCTTCACGCAGAATAAAGGTTTGTGATTTTGCTAAACGGTACTCGCCTTATTTTCTCGCCTGTTGCAATTAATAGCGCTTTGTTCAGGTAAACAGCAGCTACAGACACGGGACTGGTCTCAAGCATTTTTTTTCATAAGGCACCCCATGCGGTCACTATGAGTTGAAACATCACCGTGGAACGAAAACTATATTTCAGAATTGTCGTCAAGATTTTAGTCATTGTGGAAATCAGGATCGATATGATTCTCGAGACCTGACGTCAAATACCCTTCAGAAATGACCCATATATTGCATATGGGAAAGGCGTTCTTTCAAATGGCAACAGCTTGTTCAAACTCTCGGTTAAATTTCGTGACGGCGGCCCGCTAGCTGAGGTGAGGTTGAGACCCCTGCTATAAGCGATGGCTTGGGGGGGGGGGTGCAAACATAGAACATTCTGACAAATTTCTGGAGGCTTATATGGCAGAAAAATTGCATTAATATTATTGAGCTTCGAGCACCTTCCACAACCACCTTTCCTTAATATGTTAACCAATTTCGGCATTGAAACGAGCAACGTTACTCTCAGAATAAATTTCCCGACAAACATCACTCAGACGACATTATGCGAAATTCGGAAGGGCTCCCACGTGACCAAAATTTTGTTCTCTTTTATATGGTATTATAGCAATTTTGTTTTCAATTCAATAAATGATGCAATGGAATGCAACACATTGGAGATGGTCGCCGAAATGACTGGGATGTTTGGCGTGGAATGCCTTATTGCAACAGGTGAGAGTGACGCCCTTCATTTTATCCGTGTTTTTCTCGCGCTGCGTCTCAGCGTTTTTCTCGAGGTCAAACCGTGCCACTCTCGATGTATTACGCACACGCAAGCTCGTTCACGTGCTCCTTGAGCAGAGCAATTCCTAACTGTTCTGTTGTCACATGATGGTTGTCAGTGGAGGTCCATGCCCCGAACTGGCGCACGCTAGTTGGACGCTCACTTGGTAGACTTCGCGCAACCATCCGACACAGACAACACAGTTACTCCGTACCGCAGATGTCGGCAACGTCCGCGTTCCGCGTCGTCAACATACGTGGCAATAACCTCGTTAGGGTCGCCGCCGCACCACCGAAAATCGACGCGTCAAACGCAATACGAAGCGCTTGCTCAAGCGCGGTGTTTGCGCCGCAGTAAGTGCGAACTCGTGGCGAAACCATGGCTCTATGCTCGGGGCACTACAGCGTTTATAAAGACGTATATGGAGACACTTGGTCCGGTAATTGCGCAAGACACGACACATACACGTCTAGGCAATGTAGCATCTTCACTGGAACTCCGATGATTCACAGGAAAACCGAGAGTGCTTAGCCTTGTTGGCTCGATACGGCGCGCTCCGGTAGTGTGGAATAGCCAATGGAGTAAATAAATAAAGAGAGAGAGAGAGGGAGGTCTTGAGGGGCACGAGATAATCCAGCAAAAGAAAAACGAAAGACGGATAGCGACTTCGCCTTCGAGTTTTTACACCAGCTCGCCGTAGCGTCGTTCGTTTTAAGCGAAGGATTTACAACTCACAGATTTCGGCGTCGTGCGCGAACCCCCCGGCGCCGGCGAGCATATACAGAAATACGGCCCTCAAAGGTGCATCGGTCACGTGCGCACTTGTGTGCGCCTTTTTCCAATAGTTGACGCTTTTTCGATCGTGGGCTTGTCGGCGATCAGCTGTTTCCGATACGGCAATCTGATCGTTTAATCGGGACGACTTGTCATCCGACGTTGCCACGTTCCATTGTCACCCGGATATGGACGCATGACCGTCGTTGTTGCCAGTAGCAACTGCAGTGTTACGTTGCAAAGCATGTGTATGAAGGTCCGATTCCCAGCATGGAAGAAGGAAACAGTTAGGAGGGAGCATTGCGTAGTGACAAAGAAAGAAAGAAAGAAATAAGAAGGAAAAAGGAAAGAGAAAAAGCAAGCAAGAAAGAAATGTAGTACGCCCGGCACGCATACGCGAAGCTTCGCTTTCCCTCATTTTCCCGACGGGTCAAGGACTCCTGATTTTTTTTTTGTGGTGCCTGTTCGAAGTCATGGTTAACTAATTACTGGTAAACTTTGGCATTCCACACGCGAAGGTATACACTGAAACGTTGTCTTAATCACACATTTTGTCACTTCATTTTTTACTTACGCCGGTTACTGACGACAGAGGCTGTCTAGACGGATGCCACAAGATGCGTAGTTGCCGTATTCTGAGAGTGTGACGTCTTTCCGTGAGGGTATACGTTCTCCAGTTTGCGAATAGCAGCATCAACAGCGGCACTCTCTGCGACACTGAAAGAGTCCATGTGACCCGAACGGCGAGACAATGCGGCACCGAAAGACGACGTTCAATATGCAGCGGCACAGCTCTCAGATCGTATAGGCTGACCAATCTGTTCGGGTGTATATATAGAGAATAAAGCGCTCTCAAGGCATCAGGCACTGAGAACTTATCACCAACTCCATAAAGAGGCGACTTGTTGCCACTATACAGTGTGGTTTAGAAACCGCCGCGTCCGCCCATGCGTTTTGAATGTGCTAAGCTATACGCCAAGGCCACCCTCCTATTCGGAATAGCATCACCTGCATTGACGTTCAAAGTCGGCAGTGCCGCTTCTCTATCGTGCAACGTGTACAACAAATTGAGCGACGCAGGTCACTCGCCTGGTCCTAGAAGCGATTTTGGATATCATGAAAACAAGAGGGTGCCGAGAACGGTTAGGGACCACGGATTTAGTGAGCAAGAAAGTGTCTAGCTTCCTTTTGACACGTGTGCGAAATACTGTACGCTGAGTGAGTCATTGCGAAATAACTGACGAAGGAAGTCACGTCTCCAGGCGGAGCAGCTGCCCGCCAGGTCTGCAAGATTAATCCCGCCTGTGGCAAGATAATCATCAGGGCCCGTCACCACCACCACACCCTATAGTATAGGTTGACTGCATCGTATTTTCAACCAGCCCAGCACCGAACGTCTGAAATTAGGAGAGTTTCGAGATCTTTTACGGCCGCCACAACGTTGGCATGTATATTAGAGAGAGAGAAAGAGAGAAGCCTTATTTTTGCTCGAGGATGTTCCCCAACAGAAGACCGCGGCCGCAGGTGGAACGTTCATGTCTGGAACCACATGAATCCTAGGCGTCCGGCGTGCTCTCCTGACCAGACAAAAACTCACAGGGTCCCTTTAGCATTTGCCTAAGACGACTCGAAGGCGAAGTGCATCTTCTTTTTTCTTCTCAATCGATGTAGTGATGCTCCCCCGCTTCTCTATGAAAGTTTCCTGTACCTAACGTAGTTTTGCACTGCCTCCGGGATCGGAGGCATTGCAATGGATGGAAAAACTTTATTTCGTCAGAAAACAGTTGGGGACGATTCCGTGTTAGATGGCCATCAACCCAAGGTTGACGGCGACCTGTGTGGCCCACTCCACGACCCTTTTCTGGACGACTGGGTCTGAGCTGGTCAACACGGCCTCCCACTGCTCGAGAGAGGGATCACGCATAATATCCGCCGGTGGCGGCACCATGCACTGCCTCCGTGATAAGCCCACCTTTGACCGGGCGACGATGTTATATGATGACGTCAAAGCGATGTAATGATGACGTCATATTGTGCCGTCATCACGTGTTGATGATTTTTCGCGTCACTCGAGTTGACGTCGCCGACTGTCAATACTCGCGTTTGAAGAGGCATCTTAGGCTTTCGCCTTAATACTGATCCCGTGAGTCGACGCTGGACAGCAAAGCTTCCCAGCTTTAGTGTGTGGTTGTGTGGTCGGATGTAGATTTCGGGGTGTTACTGTTAACTGGCATAGATGCATTGAAATACACGATGTCGCATTGACGCACGGGTGCTTGAGTTCAGGGAAAATCACCAGCCAAGCATTCCGTATGGACGGTTAACCAGCGAAGCTGAAACGTTAGGCCCAGTTGTTTATCACTGGGTTACTCTCGAAGGTTCGTTGAAGCCTTTCTACATTATTAGTTACGTCTGTCCAGAAATCTTAATTGGTGTTTGCCGCCCGTGTGTTTCCTTCTACATTTTTAGTGGACCCATGGTGAGTATTGGGGCTTGCCCAATTTCTGTGGCACGTAGGCGTTAGGAGTTTATTGCGCACGCACAGGACGGACTAATTTGGGTTTCACCTAGCCATATGCCGCCTCGCTGTAAAACAATAAGAGCCGCTGTATAACAAATGCAATAGCATGCTTCATTTCGTCTGAAATAGAAAAAGAAGGGGGGGGGGGAGGCGGTGATCTGACACAATAAGAATATTCACGAGATTTGACAGGAAACGTGTGGAAGCGATAACGCTTGGAGCTCTACACTAAGACCGGAAAGCATCATCTTCAGAAATAGAATTGAAATGTTACGATGACACAAAACGCCTCTCCCAGTGAACTCCTAATGCGTTAGTCGACTCCACCCCTTATTTGCATTCTTCAATTCTTTTTTCACCCCACCGCCCAAATAGCAAGTGACGAAATTTGAATTAAATGTGTGTGCATGTGTGTGTGTGTGTGTGTGTGTGTGTGTGTGTGTGTGTGTGTGTGTGTGTGTGTGTGTGTGTGTGTGTGTGTGTGTGTGTGTAAATGTGCGTGCGTGCGTTTGTGTAAATCTGCGTGTTGCGTGTGTGTGCGCGCGCGTGCGCTTTCAAGGCAGGACTCAAGAGGTCCGTGTGTTATCGAGTGTGTATGCTGTAGCACGCATCGAAAGGGGGAAAATTTCTTTACCAACGTCTTGTCGTATCTGTACCTACAGAAGTCAATCGGATGTTGGTATGGGACCCACACTCTCTCGATCTTTTCGGCGCACGTGCAGGTGGCGTAATTTAGTGCGTATCAACACGCTGCCGTAGAGAAGGTGCGTCCCTCGTTCCCTCACTTGGAACGCAATTAAGGCCAGACACATCATGCACGCAACGAACCGTACGTCTGTGCCAGCCGTGCTCAACAACCGGAGTCTTCGGCTTTCCCGTACATACTGCTTCGCAATCGGTCCGCCTCGTGTCTCTGCTGGCAGTGCGCTTTAAATAGAAGCACAGCATAATCTTCGTGACGGAGACTAGTTCCTGGTTTTCCGTTTATTCTATTAAACTCGACGGTCTCTTTTCTCGTCTCATATTTCTGTTTTTGTATCTTTCAGTTGAAGACCCATTTAGGCGGTGGATCATTGCGCTCATTTTCTCTTGAGCGTCTCACTTAAGAAGACCACTTGAGAACTATTTTAGGAAAGGAGAGCAATCTGAGTGTGGGCGTTGCTGTATTTCTCTATTTATGTGTGTACCAAGGTCTTTCAATTTTACAGCATTTATTTTTCTTTTTTTCTTGGGGGGTCCCACGATTGGGCTCTTTGGCTGATGAATCGTCGCTGATTGAAGGGCGGCTTACCCCAGTGTGCACTTGTGTCTCGACTCGTTAATGTAGAGGGCAATTATGTACCGATCCCTTGACAAACAAATAAGCAAAACGAAACAAGCGAACAAAAAAACCGAACAAGCAAACAAAAAACCGAACCTATATCTTTGCATCATCACTGAAAGTACATAAGTTTGCCTGTTCTCATTTGGCGGATGAAGTTTGTTGAACTTCAAGAGAAAGAGTGATGGCATGCACTTCTAATAAGTAAGTGCCAGACGGAAACCAGACCAATTGTTCTCGTTTCATGGAGACAGGGAGCACCTATACTTTCTGGGCTGTTGAACGGGAGTACTTAGGCTGATGTCACAGCCTCGGCAGTGCATTTTTGGTGGAGGTCACGCACATTTACAACAGCCCAGACAGAATTATGGCAGCACCCAGACAAGCCTTCGTTGAAAAGGTGCATAGCTAGCACTTTACGCGGGATATGATTAAGAGTGTGGGCTAGCGGAAGAACTTCTCCCAAGTCTCGACTGCCTAACACGAAGATATAAGGAAAACGCGAAATTTCGCTCCTGATATCTCTCAGCTCCAAAGTGAGAGTGGCCACCGAATGTTCAGTAAGCAAGATGTTTGTCAGGAGACAGACATAGAGGGAGAGAGAGTGAGCGAGAAAAACAAATACAGGAAGATCAACCAGACGATCGTCCGGTTTTTCTTCACTATACACTAGGGGCTGGTAATGGGGACTATAATCGGTTACAACTTTAGAAGTCTGCGGCATTTCCTCCTCAAAGGCAGATGTACACAAGCCTGCACTAATGAGCGCGCACTCGATACTGACGTCATGAGCCGGACGGCCGGTGTCCCCCACCTTCTGAGAACATTGCCAAGTGCATGAGCAGTACTATTTCTTTCGTCGCGGAGGCGCTCGACGGACGTGGAGCTACGGTCACCCGGGCGGGGCTTCTCCGGACTTCTTAAGTTGCATGCGACTACAGAAAGAGGAAAAGGGGGGGAGAGATGATAACTTAGCGTGGACAGATGGACGTAAAGAAGGACTACAAGTGGTCACTGAAGCCGGCGTATCTCTGAAATATACGAGTTCAGCGCTCAAGCATTCGACTGGAAGATCGTGACTTTTTTTCAAGCTCATTGCGACAGAAGGGCAGTGGAAGAGCCATCGTGATAAGTGAAGCGTTTGCAAGCTCTGCACTTGCGGAGGACTTCAAGCTGTCGAGTCTGCTGTTTACTCGAGAGCATACGTGTGGCATTGGACGTCCCGCTAAAAATTAGGGGCTGCTTTGAAAACGCGTGTGTTCACAACGCTGATGAGTACCTTGGAAAGTGTCCAGCGTGATCTGTCTCGAACAATGCAATTTCATTTTTAACTTATTGTCTCGCATTTCGGACACCGAAAAATGGGGTGCAGTCCGGGGCGTTTTTTAACTTTTCCTGAGGTGCTTGCTTATGGCGACTATACCTTTAGAAGTATGGTAAGTTGGGCCAATTGGTACTGGTTCATGGTGTAACAGCGAAAAAAAAAAAAAACAGACGAGAACACAAAAGAGAAGAAGGCACTAACAGGCACCTGTTTGTGCTTTCTTCTGTTTTGTGTTCCCGTCCGGATTTTTTTTTACGCGGTTACACCCTACCATGTTTCTGAGAACACGAGCAGGATCACTTCGATGGACTACAATTTCAAAAAGCAAATGCCGGGTGGTATCACTGGCATGTTTTCTCGAACGTAGCACCGTAGTGTCCTAAGTGAATGTGACGTTCTTGTGTATAACAATGAGTTTTCGCGGGTTTAGTGCTTATCAGTGTAGTCACTCTAGTGTAGTGTAGTGTAGTGTAGTGTAGTGTAGTGTAGTGTAGTGTAGTGTAGTGTAGTGTAGTGTAGTGTAGTGTAGTGTAGTGTATCGCGGTTTAGTGTTTAGGCTTTGACAAAGCCGTGTCTCATCCCGATGGGGCAATGAACGCGCAACAGTCCTTGCTTTGATATTGATAGTTGAACGGTAAAGAACACCATAAATAAATTGTATTCGCAGCGCATGGATATGATCTGGCCGAAATAAGTGCAATGACGGCTACAACGACGACTACGACGACAACAACGACAGCAGCACTTCATCATCGCGATATTTTTGTTTTCCACAAGAATGTAAAGCCAGGACGCCGCGAGAATCTGGCATACACCACACCACAAAAGGCGCAAGCTGAGCGCCGTTGGAAGTGCACTCACTCAAGATAACCTTGCCTCTTGTTTATCACAGCACATATTCTCGTCGCGTTCTTTTAAAACATCGAGCGAATAATGACTTTGTACCACGGAATTTGAGAACCAATCGGAACATTGTTTTGGAGCACGGTCCCACCAGACTCTTTAAAAATACCACGAATCTATACATGTCACTCGGCTCACTATACAGATTGAGGCCTACCACATGAACAGAAATAACTTTGCATTCCATTTCCGATTTTTTGCAGTGGAGGGGCGTACATTTTAGCAATACTTGTAGCTATATGCGTGTTGGTACATACTAATGAGCATAGGTCGGCAGAAAACGGGGAGCTCACTCAGAATTATTCGAGAAGCATATTTAGCGCTTAGGGCTCACTGGGATTCAGACTCACCAAAATTTTCCTCAGCTGGACTCAATCGAACTCAGACTCACTAAGTTTTTTTCTCAACCGGACTCACTCGGACTCAAACTCGCCAAAATATTACTCACCCTGACTCGCTCATACTCAGACTCACGGCTCAATCTGAGTCTGAGTGAGTCTGGGGCATTCGACTCATGAGTGCTTTAGCGTATAATTAGCTTTTTCGATCATGGTGTCAATGCTCTTTAACGTCAATATCTCACATAATCGGTTCTCTGAGATACGCCTTTTCATCTCGTACCTTCAAATAAGAGTTATTAGTGGTTGCAATCCAATAAGGACATTTTATTCCAATAGCAATTTTATGGACACTCTCGGCTGATTTTTGCCATCGCCGTCGCCGTCATGCCTGGATATGTGTATGTATGTATATATAAATAAAAGCCACAAATAAAAATAAATCAGAAGAAAAAATTCCGATGCGCTCGATCGGGGTTTCCAACCCGCGACCCCTCGCTCCGCAGCTCGCTGTTACATCATTCGTTCTCCAGGATACTAACGGCAGAGTACAAGCGCACGCGACGTTGGGTGAAACGCACGTGACGCCATACGTGGCGAAATTAAAATTATGCGAGACGCAGGCCATGTTGCATCGTCGCCCGCACTGCGTTTGCGTCGTATTGCTGGCGACCCACGCTAGTTTTCTATTTGCGGGTTGTAGCGCCACGCCACTCGTGCCCAGTCGGCTAAGGAAAAAATACACATCATCTCCCCCTGCGGGCAACCATGGTGGGATGCGAAAGCATCGCGAAGGGGGTGGGGGGGTGCGCGCATCGAGTTTCCGTTTCTCCTATGTGGCTTATGAGATGGTGGTTGTCGAGGCGTTTGAATTACCGCTTGCCGACGCTGACGTTTACGTTCGGCTTCCCGAGCCTTCCTCTGCTCCGCGGCGGTGGCGCTGCCGCTGCAACTAGCGCCCACGTTGACGTTGTTCATGGCGTTTCGCACACCGTTGCACAGAGAGAGAATGACGGAAGCACAGCGAACGCGTGCTTTCGCAGCCTCGCAGCTTCGAGATTCGCTTACCGGCGTTCCCGTTTACGTTCAGCTTCGCGAGCGTCCATAGCGCCGTTGCGAAGCCGAGTGCAACGTTTGCCGGCAAGCCGTTTACATTCAACTTCGCGAGTGCAACGGGAGCGAGTGCGCGCCGCATTATATACGAGCGCACAGCTTTGGCGGAGAGAGAGAAACGGGAGACGAGAACGAAGCGGAGGCAGCGCTCAGCGCAATATGGGTGCGGACGCCGCAGAACGGACACTGCCCCGAAACGAAAAAAAACCGATATTTTTGACCGGAACGAAAACGTAACCGAAACGTTATCTGGTTATGGTTTCAGTGCATAAAACCGGGGCACTTATTTTATTTCGATTTAGATTTAGAGTACAGGCGTTTCTGTTTCTAAGAAAACAGCAAGGAATGCTGTTGTGGATGAATGTGACGTCGTGTGTGCCACAAAAACGTATTGTGGTACTGCCCATAAGAAGACTGCATGGTTTGCAAGCGCCTAAGAAATTGTTTAAATTTGCACACGGTAGCCCAAGAATGCCTAAGCATCAAAAGCCGTAGATAATTTTGGGCTAAGCCCAGGGAGGTTTTGAAGCCATACGTGTGTGTTCAGAACAAAAGGTGAAGCATTTCTGATAAATCGTTTATGTACAGCCGAAAAGAAAGCAGCGGTTTCCTCATACGCCCAAGAATACAGAGAGAGAGAGAAAGAGAGAGAGAGAGACTCTTTTTTAGAAAAACAGAAATTTTTCGCCGGCGTCTGTATACCGCTGGCATTGTACTCTGTGTAAAGATGGGGAATGAGTTGACAGACTAAAAGAAGAGAGGGAAGGAAATAATAGTAAAAAGAAAGAATGTAAAACAAATGAAATACGCAAGTGAACCTGATAGAAATATTTGTGTTTAGAAAAATTTATTGTATCACAAACGATTAACATCAATAACAATTTAACATGACGTTTTCTTGCTAGAAATACGTTCACGAGAAAGATAAAACAATTCAGTAACATGGACATAAATAAACACATGGAATGACGCGGAGGCAACACGTACAATTGATATTTGGCACATTTACACACACATACATATAATATGTCACAAAAAGCTAGGTATATATATATGCACATTACATGGTAAAACAGAAAGCACAAATAAAACATTAGTATGTACATTTTGCGTTTTTACGTGGCGTCAGCCTACCAAAACCAGGCAGGCCGAAAAACAAGCTTTACGCGTCTGTCACAGACCAACACAAAGGGGCAAGACCAGTGCCGAAGGAATTCCTCCTCACCGAGGAAGAAGAGCTCCTCCGACAGAACAGATAGAAGCTCCGTGTACAGTCGCTCTAGGATTGGGAAGAGAGCACGACGGCGACAGCCCGTTGCAACCGCCTCGCAGCGGTTGCGCCAAAGACAGAAAGCGCCGGCAACAATGAGAAGGCACACTAAGCGACCTCGAGAACAACGCCCAGAACAAACGAAGCGATTTACTCCGAGGCCGCGAAATCCGGCATGCACGGCCCTCTAGAAAATACGCGCAATGACACATTGCCTCAGAACATGCTGTTTTGTTTTTTGAAGGGTGCAGTTCGGGCATGTTGCCGACTGTACCATTCTCCACCGCTCGAGGCGGTCGAGAGTGGGAAGCACACCCCATCCCAGACGCCACATGAAGTCCCGGAGGTGGCCAGGAAGAAAAGACGCCGTTAGCGCGCTCCAAGTCACACGACTAGAGCGTACCCGGCGAGCCGGTGGAACTAACGGGAGCAATAAAGCAGCAGTTGTGTTAACAATAGGATTATTCAGCACATCCACTCCATGACAGGTCGACTCGACATGCCGAAAAAATGCAACAGCTGTTGCATAAAATGCAGGAAGTTTTATTGACTGTGGGCCTCTGTTAAGATGTACATTAGGCATCAAATATCGGAGGTAAGTGTCTAGAAAGTAATACGCAAGAGTTCGCGCGGGGGTTTCTTCACCTTGTAAAACGCGCAGCAGGAAGCGCAGTGCCAGTATCCGGCAGCGTATGGACACCGAAGGGAAAGCAAGGCCTCCCTGGGAACGCTGTACGAGGCCGTCAGGAAAGTTAAGAATTTGCTATGTGAAATAGTCTACCATTAAAGCTACAGAACATAAAAGGGCATCAGTTGGTTACTAGTTACCTTAAGAATGCTCGTAATCTTCCTGAATTTTATTGTAGATCAGATTATCAGTACTCATCCGGATGCAATACTTCCGCCGGAATCAGCGATCTCTTATTTTATATTCAGCCTAGAATGTGCATTAGCAGAACAAAAGCACTTTACCTCTAATCGGACATCACACGAGAAGGCTATGTTTTTGAGGTACATTGCGGGAGCTTCTACTCCTGATGTCTCGCGTTGTTGTCACGCAGGTCCCACGTTTGATACGCATAAACGCAGCAGGCTGCACGTTTGTAACGCTAGGGCACGCTTGCCCGGAACGCCAGCGTTGCCGAAGGCCTAATTCGTCTGTCCGGGCCAGCGAAACGCCAGCGTCAGGAGTTAGACAAAAATCTTCGGAGCAATACTATACTATCATGTTGTTCCTCAATACTACTATCATGTTGATGGGATAGCCGGCTCTAAAGTAGCCTACATTCATATGTCTTTTTGTTTGTTTTTTCATGTATAAATAAAAAAAAAGAAAATAGATAATCGCAAGACAAATCAGATAATCACAAGAAAAGAACAGAAAAGAATATAAAATATCACGTAATCACACGAAAGGAACATAAAAGAGAAGAAAAGAGTCGATAAACACAAGAAAATAACACAAAATAACGGGAAAAAAATCCGGCAGATCCCACAAACTGCGGGAATCGATGTAATGCTAAGTAGCCAGCAAAGAGCTGCATACATCGCCTTGTTTGCCTTTGAGGCAAATGTAGTAATTCATGTCATGACATCTAGTTCACTGCATATCGCATGTTTGTCATGCATTCATGCATGTACAATCGTTGATATAATGAAGCGTATATTCTGGTGCATGCAATGCATGACGTGTCGTTTATGTTCGTCACGCACTCATGTCATGCCATACCAATTTTGGTGTATATCTAGTTAATGAAACGGCCGGAAGCGCACCAAGACAGTGCCATTTAAATCGTGCCGTACATGACATGCATGTTATGAGTTGCGTGTTAGGACCTGTCATTTTTGTTCGCCATACAGTCTCGTCACGCAGTACCAGTTTTGGTGTATATCAAGCTAGGGAAACGGCCGCGAGCGCACCATGAGCGTGGCACGTAAATCATGCTGTACATAAAATGCATGTCATGATTGTCATGCCACCACCTGCCATTAGTGTTCATCATACAGTCCCGTCGTGCAATACCAATGTTGGTGTATGTCAAGCTAGTGAAACGGCCGCGAGCAGCCCATGAGCATGGCATGTAAATCATATGCCCTACACGACATGCATGTCGTGATTTTCATGTTGCCCCTTGTCATTTGTATTCGTCATACAGTCACGTCACGCAATACCACTTTTGGTGTATATCAAGCTATAGCCAAACGGCCGTGAGCAGCCCACGAACGTGGCATGTAAATCATGCCCTACACGACATGCGTGTTATGATTCTCATGTTACCACCTTTCATTTATGTTCGTCATACAGTCATGTCATGCAATACCAATTTTCGTTTATACTGCCACGCCCGCTTCTTGATTTATTTTTATGTATTCGGATTTGACCCGCAAGGACGGTAGCAGCGCTCGACGCAGACCGCGCCGCAGCGTTTGAGAAGCTTCGCGATTGTAGTAGATCACTTTGTTAAGATTGCGCGCAGGGCGCGAATAGTCTAGATTATTCCAGAGCTTGCGCGGCCACCAGTGATAAGGCTGGAAAGTTCGATGCGTGATGTATAAAAGACGGTGCGTCCCAGCCATGATCAGTTTTTTCGACGGCCGACGCTGTTCGCCGCTATCAGTGTACAGTGTGTATTACTGTAGTTTGACTTTCAGTTTCCTGGCCACAAGTTCGGCCAAATAAAGAGTTTCATCCTGGACACGCCGACTGCTGCCTTCATCGACATCACGACCCCGTGAAAATATCAAGCTAGCGAAACGGCCGCGAGCGCACCATGAGCGTGGCATGTAAATCATGCTGCACATGATATGCATGTCATTATTGTCATGTTACCATCTGTCATTTATGCTCGTTGTACAATCAGTCATGCAATACCAATTTTGGTGTTTATCAAGCTAGCGAAACGGCCGCGAGCGCACCATGAGCGCTGCATGTAAATCATGTTCTACATGACATGCATGTCATGATTTTCATGTTACCACCTGTGATTTATGTTCTTCATACAGTCACGTCACGCAATACCAAATTTGGTACATGTCAAGATAGCGAAACGGCCGCAAGCGCACCATGAGCGGGACATGTATGTCATAGCGTACATGACACGCATGTCATGATTTCATGTTACCATCTGTCATTTATGTTCGCCATACAGAAATGCTTCGTCGTACCAATTTTGATATATATTTATATAATTAAACGATCGCGATCACCCCGAGACCATGTCATGCAAATCATGCTGTACATGCCATGCGTGTCACGATTTGCACGATAGGACCTGTCACTTATGTTTGTCAGACAATCTTGCCACGCCGTACCAATTTTAGTATATATCAAGTTAACGAAACGGCCGCAAGAGCACCAAGACCGTGTCATCTAAATCATGCCGTTCACGACATGCATGTCATGATTTTCATGTTATGACCTATCGTTTATGTTCGTCATACAGTCATGGTGTGCCATACCAATTTTGGTATACGTCCAATTAACGAAACGACCAGGAGAGCACAAAGTCGTAGGCGGATAGATAGATAGATAGATAGATAGATAGATAGATAGATAGATAGATAGATAGATAGATAGATAGATAGATAGATAGATAGATAGATAGATAGATAGATAGATAGATAGATAGATAGATAGATAGATTTTGTTTCCCTTCACTTGGGGTGGAACTGGTTTTGATTTTTTAAAAACTTCCTTGGCTACGAGAGATAGTGCACAACGGTAGACGGTGACGGATGTACTGTAGCTACTTGCATACTGTAACTTGCACGCCAGTACCGCAAGTGGACGTGTACTGAGTGGCTACAGGTGGCGTTTTCCGATGAATCACGTTTTACGCTCCATCGGACAGATGGACATTGACATACACGGCGTGAAACCTCTCAAAGCAAACACCCTGCAACCATTGCCGGAAGGTTCCAGGCACCGGAGTCGGCAGGGCTCAACATCCCAGTGAACACCTTCAGGATCCTAACTGACTCTCTTCCTGCACGTCTCGCAGCAGTCCGCTCGGCGAAAGGTAGTTATTCTGGCTTTTGGCAGGTGGTCACATTAATGTGACTGGACTGTGTATTTACTTTTAGGGGCGAAGCTCCTTATAGCATCACCTGGTCGGTCGTCACTCCATTCGGCGTTCCCCCGCCGTAGCGTCTCCCGTATCATTCAATAGATGGCGCTGTCCCATAGAGATGCTAATCTATAAAGGCAGGGGAGAAAAGGATAACATTCGCTCGTATAGACCGCTAACCATTGCATCGGTGCTATACAGGTTGGCGATGCAGGCAGTAAAATTAAAAATAGAAGCGTGGGTAGAACAAAATGATATTTTGGGAGAACTTCAGAATGGATTTCGAATCGACAGGCGGTTAGACGATAGTCTGTTTGTTCTTACCCAGTGTATAGAAATATCGAAAATAGAAAACAGGCCGTTATACGTAGCTTATCTAGATATCACCGGGGTGTATGACAACGTTAATCAGGAAATTTTGTGGGATATATTGAAAGAAGTGGGTATAGGGGACGACTGTATACAGCTTTTGAGGGAAATATACCGAGAAAATACAGTTTGTATAGAATGGGAAAGAATAAGTAGCAAGGACAGCGTTGAAATTAGCAAGGGGCTGAGACAGGGATGTCCTTTGTCCCCGCTGTTATTCATGCTGTACATGGTGAGGATGGAAAAAGCGCTAGAAGGTAGTAAAATTGGATTTAATTTGTCGCACAAACAGGTCGGCACGATGGTTGAGCAGAAGCTTCCAGGTCTATTTTATGCTGATGATATTGTCTTATTTGCAGACAGTCAAGATGATATACAGCGACCGGCAGATATATGCGGAAGGGAATGTCAGGCTCTAGGACTAGGATTTAGTGCAACAAAATGTGGATTGATGGTATTCAATGATCACGAAGACCATGCGGTCGTAATACAGGGCCAAAAAATACCGAGGGTAAGCGAGTACAAGTACCTCGGAGTATGGGTAAATGAGGGGGATAGATATATGGAGGTACAAGAGAAAGCATCGGTAGCAAAGGGAAAGAGGAATGCTGCAATTATGAAGCACAGAGCTTTATGAGGATACAATAGGTACGAGGTGCTTCGAGGGCTGTGAAAGGGTGTGATGGTCCCGGGGCTTACATTTGGGAACTCAGTGGTGTGCATGAAGTCAGAGGTACAATCAGGAATGGATGTAAATCAAAGGATGGAGGGCCGCCTCGCGTTGGGCGCTCACGGGAAGACGACAAATGAGGCTGTAAAGGGTGATATGGGATGGACAGGCTTTGAAGTGAGGGAAGCTCAGAGCAAAATGAGATTCGAAGAGAGGCTGAGGAAAATGAAGAAGAGTAGATGGGCAGAGAAGGTTTTCAGGTATTTATATAGAAAAAGCGTTGACACGCAGTGGAGAAAAAGAACTAGGAGGCTCACCAGTAAATATACGGCTAGCAGTGCGGCCGATATGGCAACAAGGAGCATTAAGCGGAAGGTCAGAGAGGCGGAGAGGACTTATTGGATGACAGCGATGGAAAAGAAGCCCGCTCTAAGTAACTACTGAAAGGGAAAAAATGAAATAAGGAGGGAAAGGTTTTATGATAATTCAAGGGGAAGCGCTTTACTGTTTGAATCAAGGTCGGGCTGCCTTAGAACGCGTAGTTATAAAGTGAGGTTCAGTAACGAAGAAGAACAATGTACATGCTGCGAGGGAACTAAGGAAACGATGTAACATGTACTGATTCAATGTGGCGATATCCACCCAGGTATACTTGTGGACACGAGTCTACATGAAGCCTTGGGTTTTAGGGACAACAATGGAAAGCTGAACACGTCCGCGATAGAAATAAGTAAGAGACGGTTTAGAGTATTGGTGGCAGAAAAGTAGAGATAAAGTACAAAAATAAATAATAGGGAAAAAAATAAGGTCATTCTGCCTTAAGAGGCAGAGAGATAGACCGTGAATTTATAATTTTTTGGTATAATAACATAGATTTAATCAGTGTAGATAAGGTATCAGGCCAGCATGAAACAAGGAAGTTTTTTCTTTTTTCTTGGAGCATGGTGACAGACATGTCACCGCCCCGTTACAAAGGGGACGCTCATAGCATCCATCCATTCATCCGTGTGCAATGTGTGTGCAAAAATTAAAGAGAAAAAAAGAAAAAAAAAAGAAAGAAAGGGAAAAAAGAAAAAAAAGAGAAAAAAGAGAAAAAAAGAAAAAAAGAAAAGCTGCGGCACCCTGCACGCTAGATGGCGTGCAGTAATCAAAGCGGCGTATCGCTTTGATTACTGCTGGGCGAAACCACTGAACATTTCACGGTGTAACCATGATTGCTTCAGGAGCTTCGCCCAAGCTCTTCATCATTCACCCGTGGATATGCTGTAATATTTTTTAACATTGTCTCCAGAGTAGTCTTCATTCGGTTGAACGCACGTTTGCCAGTGCATGACCAACGTTACTTGTTGATTCCACCAACGTCTGTTTGGCTTCAACACTCAACTACTCAAAAGTCATCGACAAACGCGCTATTGGTGAACGTTATGATGACTAAAATAACTATATTTGCTGGAAAAATGCGATTAAGCCCAAGAAACGCGACAAGCTACTGGAAAATTCTACAAGGGACTCGGCGAAAAAAGAAGCCTAAACCCGCTTATTATAAGCGGAACTGGCAACTCTGCTGTGGACCCAACTAGCTCGAGCTACGATCTTCACTTTTCTTTAATTATACACACCGCCGCCGAGTCAACTCTCTACTATTTTCACTCTTCCTTCATTACATTCGAGACGTTCGCGATAGGCTCAGGAGGTGCCCATACTACGAAAAGAAAATATGTGATAGTATAAAGAGGTGTATAGGTACCCTAACACCAGTACGAGAAAAAACTTGAAGGGCAAAGAAAACAACAGCGCTCGTAGTATCGCCTTTCGTTCGTGCTATCAATCTATTATCTTCGGTTACCACTGCTACCCTGATCTATCCCATTTTGCTACCCTTCTTGCTCAAGCTCACACATATACATCTGTATCTAGACTCACGGGCGTGTGACGCCAACCACGGAGACATCGGTACAGCTCCCGTTCCCACTTCGATCTGTGTGGGATCTTGATTGAAGTGGCTCATTCCTGTAACGCTCAACGTTCCGGTCATTCTGTTCACACACTGATCAAGTAGGTCGAAGACGATTAAAGCGATAGCTAGCCGCTAACAATCAAAATTAGTTGGTGTGTTTTTTTTTCAGTATCGCAAGTTGCTATGCCGTGGTTTCGCGCATGACATGCCGCATTCAAGAAGGCTCCGAGGCTGCGTGCCTCTGCTATTACTGAAAGGAACCTGACAGAGCGAGTGTCTGCGACACCGAGTTTCCATTGCGTTGGCGACTCCAGTGCCTATCAATCCTGTCTTTCTTTACTTCTTTTAGGGGCGAAGCTCCTTATGCCGTGGGTCTGTCCATCCTCCGTTTGTAGCGTTGTAGTAGCCACCTCTAGCTCGTGAGAAGCGCGCGTTCTTGTATGCAGTAGAAGAAGAAAACGACGTTGACGAGTGAGACTCTCGTGCGTGTTCGCCTGCGTGGCATTCCTTCTTCTTTACTGCGCGCGTTCTGGTATGCAGTAGAAGAAGAAGACGACGTTGACGAGTGAGACTCTCGTGCGTGTTCGCCTGTGTGGCATTCTTTCTTCTTTACTGCGCGCGTTCTGGTATGCAGTAGAAGAAGAAGATGACGTTGACGAGCTGACACTCTCGTGCGTGTTCGCCTGTGTGGCGTTCTTCTTTACTACGTCTCGTGTTTTCAACGACCCGAAGACAACATTTCAGAAGTAACGCGCCATGAGGCTCCCTCTTGGCACGCTTTGTCTTTAGCTCGGAGTCGCCAGATGGAAGACAAGGCTGCGGAAACGGAGGGCACGGAAGGCGGCGGCAGCGCTCGATCGCAGACAGAATCCTGAGGTGAGAGCCCGCGAGGCCGAAGCTGCACGTCGACGCCGCGAAGCAGATTCCGCCGTTCGAGCCCGCGAAGCCGAAGCTGCTCGACAAGCTGCACGGCTGCGGCGAGAAGACCCCGCCGTTCGAGCCCGCGAGGCCGAAGCTGCTCGACAAGCTGCAGGGCTGCGGCGAGAACACCCCGCCGTTCGAGCCCGCGAGGCCGAAGCTGCTCGACAAGCTGCACGGCTGCAGCGCGAAGACCCCGCCGTTCGAGCCCGCGAGGCCGAAGCTGCTCGACAAGCTGCACGGCTGTGGCGCGAGGACCCCGCCGTTCGAGCCCGCGAGGCCGAAGCTGCACGGCTGCGGCGCGAATCGGATCTTCAAAATGTGAAGGACCGCGAAGCGGCGAGAAAGCGCGCGTACCGGCAGGCAGAGCCCTAGGCCGTGCGAGCACGCGAAGTGGCTGCAAAACGCATCAGACGGGCTCTGCCCGAAGGCGCCGAAGCGCGATTCCAGCGGGACTTCCTTGATAACAGTTTGGGCTATAGTTGCGGTGTGTGCAACAGATTGCGGTTCTCAAACAATCTAGTCACAATATCTTCCATCAAGAAGGACCACGCTCGCGCCAGTGCCATCGCCGTGCTGCAGCGTGAGTTCGCTTCGCCGCACTAATCATCATTCACCACGTGAATATGCTGTGATTTTTTCTGCTTTTAAATGCGAATGCATTTCTTAGTCGGGCTATGTAAGGCATCCGGCGTTGTCCGCGGCGCTCTCTCCCATAGCAACAGCTGCGGGCGCACGCGCTTATCCTCGCCCCTAGCAACCGGAGCATGTGGTGCGAGAGAGTGTAGGAGAGGGTAGGTGCAGTGCTTCGCCGCTCGTTCTCTCGCCGTTCGCTCTCTCTCCTCCCAGCGCCCCACTCTCCCGTCCGCTCGCGCCTCACTCTCGACCGTTCGCTGGCTGGGCGCCTCTCAAGAACACCCGGAAATGTGTGCTCGAGACGCCGCTGTGAAACGCCAACGCCGAGCCGAGAACGCTGGCGCCCCACTCTCCCGTCTGCTCGCGCCTCACTCTCGACCGTTCGGTGGCTGGGCGCCTCTCAAGGCGATGGCAGAAGTCGGTGAAGGTGGAATGTCTGACGGCAACGGTACCCTCTCTCGGCGCAAGAAATGCACTCGCATTTCCTCACGATTCCCTTCGGGGAGGTGGGTGCATTTTTACAGCAGAGCTGTTAAGCCCGAGGTTTACCATGTGTCGCAGACAAAAAAAATATATCATCTACCGGCACGCGCTCTCCTCGTTCTCATCTTCATCATTGTCATCTGCTTCCTCTTTTGCTTCGCTCCGAGAACACGTGCGCCGATTGTCCGGCGTGGGGTGCAATAACTCTGATGGTTGAAACAACAAGTACACAGAGAAAGAAAGATAGAAAGAGAGAGGGAGAGAGAAAAAAGATAGAAATTCTTGGCGAGGCGGGATTCGAACCCGCGCACTCACGATCCGAAGGCGAGCGTCGTGACCACAGGGCTATCTAGGCTTTTTTTTTTTCTCCTTTCATGGTATTTATTCAACATAGACATGACACTTGGAAGCTCTTCAATGCAGACAGAGAACTACGTTAATTCTGCTCGTATCGCGACACAATTACGAACACACAGCACTAAAGAATTCGCAATCATTTCTAGAGCGAATACAGCAGCTAACAGCCTTTCTCAATTATACACTAGAATGGCGGATATCCAGGTACGCTAGCAGAGCATAGCATAGCCTTGTATAGTATAGTATAGCAAGGAGGTGGGGAAGGGAAGTGGCGGTGAGGATGAGAGATGTGAGGATGAGGAGGACAGAAAGGAGGAAGTAGAAAGAGTACAGAGAGATATATGAAGAAGCAGATATAAAGAAAGAGAGAAATAGATAAAAAGAAAGGGAAGAAAGAGAGAAAGCGATAAAAAGACCGAGAAAGAAATAGATAGAAACAGACACAAATAAAAGATAGAAAAGAAAGATAGCAAGCATAGCCATGCATAGTATAGTATAGTATAGTAAAGTATAGTATAGTATAGTATGGTATAGTATAGTATAGTATAGTATAGTATAGCATAGCATAGTATAGTATAGTATAGTATAGTAGTATAGTATAGTATAGTATAGTATAGTATAGTATAGTATAGTATAGTATAGTATAGTATAGTATAGTATAGTATAGTATAGTATAGTATAGTATAGTATAGTACAGCAAGGGGTGGGGAAGAGAGAGCTGAGAGGGTAAAAGCCTAGGCAAGCCAGGACCGGCTACGTGCCCGCCAGCTCTGCTGCGACCCAGCCCTGCGCGACTTAGTGCAATCTGCGCATTTTTTTTTTCTTTTCGATTATGCCTCTCACAGTGTACGTTAAATAACTCTGCTTAGCCACGGTTAACCTCCCGAGTCTATTTTTGTTTCTATGATAAATATCAAGTGTAAAAAGTTTGAAAACTTACCTGCGCGTGTGCGTAGCAGTCAATAAACGCTGCTGGAGGTATTTTAATGAATCACATCGTGAATCACAACGTCACATCGGGAGACTCTGAATACTTGCTTGGAGCTCAATATGGTTTCCTCTTGAAAGTTCTAACACGTGTCCTAAAGTATTTGGGTGTTATATTCAGTTTAGTTAACGGATAAGTGACTACAAGTTCTTTGCATTTTACTGTGATGATTTTCTTTATATATTAAGTGGAATTGCCGTTTTGTTTGTGCCATTGTAGTCAGTTTCTTGGTAGGCTTGTGTTGGCTTGTACACTGTTATGTAGAAGAGTACACGTTACGCACACTTAGCATTATGCATGTGATAAGGTTACAATATGTTGCGTCTGCATGTCACACACATGCGGAGACTTTCATGTATTTGTTTTGTTAAAGAATTTGGGAGTGCGTAGCGCCGTACGAATAAAATTCATGAGACAGAAAGTCCCGGCCTAAATTAGTGCGCTATCCTTTTCTATTTCTTATTACTCCAATAAAAACAATGCTATCATTTGTCTATTCACCCGAAAGTTTCAGATGTCCGCAGATGGGTCGCTGAAAGAAAAAAATCACTCATATCCACGAAGTGGATGATGATGAGTGGTCGAAGCACAGGGGATCATTCGGGTAACCGTGAATCCCCCGTACATTGCCCACTCGAGCATGCAAATGCGTGACAAACACGTGTGTACAGTATATACAGTGTTGTTTTATTGATGTCATGAGGCGTATATAGTGTTGTGGTGGCCGGTCCCGATAAGCCACGGGCAGGGCGCGGCGCGTGTCTTTTATTTGTTTCGCGCGCCTGCGCATTATCGACTCGACGATCAACGGCGGCGCTCGGCCGGACACCACATAACTCTGCTCGATATCGCATAGATTCACTAAGCCGACGACATCCATGTTCTCCCTGTCCATTTACTGCGTAGCCGTGCCGCCGAAGCGTGAGAAACCTTCACCTCGGGCTCCGCTTGTTGTCTGCGTCGCCGTACTGCAGCAGCTTTGCGAGCCCTGGACTCCACTTGCAGTTGAGCCACCACTCTCGCCTTTTCATCCATGTCAGAAGCGACCGTTTTTATTCATGGCTGAAGAGAGAAAGAGCGCGCGCCAGGAATGCGCGCTTATATAGCCCTTGGTAGAGTCACTGTATATGCTACCTTTAGGTAGCAGAGTAGCGCATAGGTCCGGCTAGCAACCACAGCTATGCGGTGAAGTCGCACTCCCTTTTTGCAGGCGACATGCCTACCGCGTCGCCGATAAACATGTCTGGCGTGTCGAAGGCCGGCGATAAACATTGGCTGTCGATGACTAGTGTTAATTGAGTGAGCTGCAGCGGCGGCGTCGAGAAATACAAAAATTGGCCCGAGCGTCAGCTTCTCCTCAATGCATGGTTGCTAGCGGCGTTGGAAGACGGATGCGCAACTCTGCTACCTAAAGGTAGCATATACAGTAACTCTAGCCCTTGGGGCACCGCAGCGCCCCTAGTGGTCTCCATTCAAACCAGAGCACGCGCCGAGACGGGAGCGAGCGATCCCGGCGCGTGCCCCGGCGCATGCCCCGGCGGGTGTTCAGTGTAAACCAGAGCTACGCTAGACGCCGGGGGTACAAGGCTCCCCCTACGGTGCTTCGCCCCTAAAAAAACAGCTCCTGCAATTCTCTTAAATGTTTAGGTATAGATCGGATAGTCGTTTGGTAGCACTCTTGCTATGCCACAAATATTGTGAAAGAGAACTTCAAAATGTACTTCAGGGAGAATTGTGGTGACGATCCTGATATCTTATTGTCATTAGAGCCCACCTGAGGAAGCAGTACCCCTTAGTTGCTCGCTCCTTTACATGACGGCCTCGATAGGCGCAGCCACTGCGTCTTAAAACGACCGTTAGAATGTACCGGCAGTTTTCGCACAGACGACTGAGGTGCCGGTTTCCGTCTTCTTCTGTTCTTTTTTTTCTTCTGCAAAAGAATGTACTCATCATTACTGCGAAATTTCCTTGGCAAAGAATGATACAGATGCTTCCTTGGTTTTTCGGTGTATTTTTTCACGTTTTTATTTCGCCGTTCGCACAAAACAGCATATGGCACTGAAACATATCTTAAATAACCTCCTTCACACAATGGTCTCAAAACAGCGTTCGTCATCCTCTCTCAAACGTCCATATATATAATATATATATAGCACCAACTCTCTCTCTGTTCACGTGCACTTTGCAAGTCCTTAACTGTCTTTAATTTTTGTTTATAATGTATCCCTTTGTACTTCCACGGTCATTCTGATCCTCAGGTCAAGTGAAGTGACAACCTATTATGACGCTGGCCTGCGCGGTCATCTAAGCATCATTGGGAATGTGTCCTGGCGCCTGTATTTCGGGCCAGGCTGATGTGCTGTAGAAAGCATCCTAAATCGATGCATTTGCGACAACATGTTAGTAATAGAGCTTGGAAAAAAGGAAGAAAATATGAGAGGTAATATAGAGGGGGGAGAGTTGGGGGCACTCAGCCGTCTTCAGCTTCGACCGCTGGTAAAAAAAAAGCAAAAGTAAAGAAAAATAGATAGCTTCGAGAGATAAATAAAACAATTTGGTTTGAACAGGTGTGGCAGCAGTGGCGCCACCTTACGTTAGTTCAAGGCCCCGCCACAAGGCGCCGCCACCATATCCCAGCAGGCCTGGTAAAATAGAAAAGTTAGCTTTGAAGTTCGTTTGAAAAGTTAGCTTTGAAAACTTAGCTTTGAAGTTCATTCTTTATTTCTAGCAACAAAGCCAGAAAAATAACCAATACACAAGTTCAGCTGGACTATGCTCACTGCAAGTGGCCGTCTCTGTGCCTATACTGGGCGCCACCAAAAAGGGAGATAAACGCAGACCAGACTGAAAACAAGTTGTTTAGATGAGCACGCAGGCCGCTGCATTTTTCATCGAAAAGCGATGAGCTTGGCAGGAGAAACACAGCAGCTTTCAGCGAACAGTGGCAGTATGTATCTAGCTCACGGAACTGTCTTGTGTCAAGATGTGTGTTTGTGAGAATGTCGCTTAATTCATAACGCGCTATATTTTTAAACATTTCTAACATAAAAAAACACAAAAAGACTTGATTTAATCACAGACGTAAGATGTGATGTCACTTTTTGAACCTGTGCGATTCCCACCGTTCATCGTATTTTGTGTGATCAGAACGAAAAGATTTGTTGCTCAAATTCGTTCAACTATGAGTCGTCCACTGATAAAGTGACTCTGTACTTATTCAACGCACCAACTGTCTTCGCGGAAAAAACCTCGTTTGCTAGGCTTACTTTTGGTCCGGAATGTCTTACAACCTCGTCCAACACTCACGTGCAGGAAACATCGGCAGTGTCTAGTTCGGTTTAATTAATCATTAATACTGTTCTTCTGGCAGTCGTTCGTGGCAGCCATGCATGCTTGGCGCATAAATATGTGCGGCTGCGATTCCGTAGCCTTGGGTGGGGCGTTAAAATGGGCAGGGTGAATTGTGGTGCCGTATATAATGACCTAACCACGGTCGCAGTCTAGAAAACACACAGCTTAACGTATTCACCTTGCTTTTACGTACATACAGATAAAGCTAGATACCGACGAACAATTTTGCCTATTACGCAAGTAGGAATGTGTGAGAGTTCAAGTGAAAACTTGCAATCGGCTACCCACTCTCAAAAACAAGACGCACTTGTACGTACGCCTTGCCATGACATACGACTTCGAATACGTACGGATTTCGTTTTGAATCAGTGTTGAGCCAAGCCGAAGCGCGACAATCGCAGTACTAAAGGCAGCTAAGACATCGAAAACAGATAAGTATGGATAAATGGCACTCCCAAGCACAGAAGCGGGAAGTTGTAAGTAGTGACTTACTATAGAACATGCCGGAGGCTTTTGCGCCTCTTCAATTATTTGGAGGAACTTTGTTTGCTTAAACGTATGTTCGTATTTCAGTGTAGCCGTCAGCCTCAGTGTCTTCTGTATCTCCCAGTGACTTTTGCTAAGCGCGTTTTTATGCGCGCCGCGCGCTTTTCACGCACTCGTTGTAGGGAATGCTACTTTGCTTGAAGTGTGACGCCACAGCCACGTGCTTAGGAGGAGTTTCTCTCGGCTAAAGACGTTGCCTTTTACCTCACTATCTGTCATCGCGTGACTTGTTTTCACGACCGTGAGCATGGGAAAGACCGTGTACACAGTGCCTGCGCCACTTCGAAAATTTGTAACGAGCTCCGCTTTTTTCTGGAGCCAGACATGGAGAACAACTTCACCCACGAATTAACTAACCCCCGTTTCATCGACCCCCAGACTATTATATACTTCCTTATATTCTTATTTTCTGTCTTTGAACACACCACTTCCGTCTTCTTCCTTCGCCAGACCGATATCACGACACACATGCGAGTACACACGCGCGGAGCACACTCACGCACATACACATTGCCACGCACGCACACTGACGATCGTTGTTGAGGTCCATTGAATCACAGCTATGCCACGCGGTAACTTGACTTATTGTCTTTTTTTGAGATTCTTCTCAGCATTTTTTTCCCTCTTCTCTCTTTTGTTCGTCGGGCTCACCCTCTTTTAGTACCGGCGTTGCGTCCTTCCATCACCCGAGTTGGTGGCACAGAAACGTCGCTTTTCCTTCATGACGCAGTGTCGTGTAAAGCAGCACACCTCGCATTTCTTGAAGCACGCCGAGAAGCAAGCGAAGAAGAGGTGAGAGAGAGAGAGAGAGACGAAGGGGAGAGTTCTCATTTCATCACAGCTATGTCGACTGCTCGGGGGGAGGGGGGTCAAAAAGGTCACCGCTCATCACAGTTATAGGCCGGTCGGGATACGATGACCGTCACACACGCACACCGTCCGGTTGTCCACCACCATCACCCCAAGTGTTGCCCGGGGAAAACACATCACTTAACGTCACACCGTCTCAAATGTTTAGCGAAGTCCCGTAACACGGGACACTTTCGGAGCACGTACGCAACTGCACACAAGTCACGACAACACACGCAAAAAGTGACCACCGCGTCACCAGCCCTCGGCGTCTCATTTCAGCGTCGAACTACGCCTAGTGAGCGGCACGGGTGAGTAGTTCAACACAGGGAGGCAGCAGACGATACGGGGTCGAAACCTTCGCAAACCTCAAAACCCTCTTCAGGTGTGTCACGACTCCGCGGCACCTCCCCCGCCGCAGACACGTTGGTTTTTTTTTTTTTTTCACTCGGCTCAATCGCACGCACAACATGCACACGCGCACAGATATACGCACACATAACACGAGAGATAGAGCGTATCAGAGCGGGCTGAAGGAAAACCCCCCAGCGTGAGAAAAAAAGAAAACACGCACATACAGGAGACACAACAAGTAGACAGACAGAGCAGGACGAGGCTGTGACCAGCCTCGCTCGCATGGTGCGGACACGAGCTGACGCGCAAAGCACGTTACATGCTACGCCGGATAGAAGCGTGGTTAGAAGTATTTTCTTTAAGAAACGTCGCGACAATTTCTCTGTCGGAGAGATGCACACACGTGACAATGGGGGAACGCGCGCTTGGTACCGAAAGAGACGGAAGAAAGCGGACGTGCAAGGGAAGGATTTAGGCGTGTTAAGCTGTAGAATATCTGTGCGAGATGGCTCGTGTAATGGTGAAGCCTCGGAGACGAAATTGGGTAACGATACCACGCACGCACGATCTCCTTCTCTATGAGCTGTGTGAGTATGAAGAATGTCACACGACAGCGCGCGATAGTCACGCCGAATATTTGCCGTCGCGCAACGCACCGTTCCATACCTGCTCCGTTCGACGGTATGCAATCAGTTCGCCAGATCAAGGGACTGTGTAGAGAAACTAACACGATTCCACAAGTGCCCTGCTTTTGTTGCTGTCGCATTCCAGAATTGTATCGATCAGTTATGAAATACCGACGCCTGTTAATTAGAATCTCCCCGTGACTTATGAGACGAACGTAGCCGCACAAATATATTAAGGTCTCGCGGCTAAGCCGTTGTGTTTAAACTGTCACGCTGTCATATAGATCGAGCACTCAGTTCGCACTGCCTGACGTTTTCAAGCGATAATGTGCCGACTGCAACAGCACTAATCAGACTTCTAACGCTTTTGAAGAGAATGTGATAGAATTAAAAGCATTTACAGCCGTGTTTTCTGGTATTTTCTTCTTTAGTACTTTTGTAATCCACTAAATGAACACTAAGTTTAAATGAAATGATGCCTTACTTCAACACCTTCACTTCAACAGTCCACTACGTGTAGCTTGTGCGACGAGACCGGGCGATGTTAAGTTGACATCTTCCTTAGGTGATCGAAAACAAGCCCTGGGGATATAATAGCAATATAAAAAAGAGGCTAAAAACAGCGTTTCTTTTGGGAACAGTCAGTGTGTAATAAAATAGGTTAAGTCCGTGATTATAACAGGTAATCATAAACAGGAAAAAAAGATGACGTCATTTATATAATTGTTATAGTAGAGGACAGAAATTGACGTATCAAAGCTCATGTGCGAGAAAGATGTTGGTTTTTCAGTGCAGTGATGCAGCAAAATGAGACCTGCCGCTTCAGTTTGCAGCACACCCATTTGCGTAGATTCACAAGCACGTTAGATGTATCCGGTTGGTTTAAATTAATCCAGGAGCCCCCACTACGGTGTGCCAAATAAGCATATTGCGGTTTCGCCACATGGAAGCTCGGAAATTATTTCTTTAACACAATAAGTGAGATCAAAACAAAGCCTCGGATGCCTATTACCAGGAACGACGCTATACATGCCGATAAAGTGGTCACGAAAAGAACTACGCTTAAACCCGACAGTCAGACGCGGTATAGGATACTCGAGTGACCGCCTTTTTTTACTTTTTTATTTCTTAACGTCAAGCTGGGTAGCCAAAAACAACGATGGCGTAGCTTCAAACAGTGACCGCAACACATGACACACTGCCCTAACCGAGGAACCGAGGAACCGAGATACCGCCTCCCCTCCTCCCCCTCCTCGATCCTTTCCTGAACAACGAGGAGCTTGCCTAATGTTGTTCCGCTGCCTTGGATCTCGCGAAGGAAAAGGACCCTTGTTTGACGACGGCAAGGCCATATCGGGTTCGCGTGCGGGACGCAGCTTTCACGCTTATCAGCAACACGGCCACACGGCCGGGCTAGCAAAAAGAGAACAAAAATATGTGGAGATAGTGGGCATAAATTGGGAACGCCAAGTTCCCAGTTTATATATATATATATATATATACAGACAATAGTGCCAAGGAAAATATAGGAAATGTTATTTGTATTAATCGGGATATAAATGTGAAGAAAGTAAAGTGGACCGGAGGATGACAGCCGCCGTAGCTCAGTGGTAGAGCATCGGACGCGTTATTCGAAGGTCGCAGGTTCGGTCCCTGCCGGCGGCAAGCTATCTTTTCGTCCAATTTACTTTCTTCACATTTCTCGTGGCTTCCAAATTTACGACACGTGCTGTGGCATTACTAGCGGTAGGATATTAAGTCCCGCGATCACGCAGCAGTGGTCCCGCAGAATTTCACACCGCCACCACTATCACATGCAAGACGCTGCGACAGATTCGGTAAAACTTATTCGACGAGATTACACCCAACTTTCATTTTCATCTTTTCCACAACCCGAAAGACGCAATCTACGTTGTAACGTTCACGTGCCGTTACGTTAGCTAGACTCGCTATCCGGTGGCCAGTTCCACGTTGAGATTGTTGTTATTTATCTATTTATCTATTTATCTTTGTGAGCGTCTACGGTGTAAACACGGAGAAAAACGCTGTCGAAATTTCGGTGTCTGCGGGGTTTTTCGTTTCCCTTAATTAAAGGAGACGAGGACACGACGACAATGGACGCGAACGGAAGGAAACAAAAAACGAAACAAGGTGCAGGGGAGGCAGCAAGAAGCAATTCTGGTCAAGGATAAAGCGGCCCGAAGAATACCCGCGCGTATTGACCGCCCACGAAACACGGCGTGCTCCCCGTTTTCCTTTTCTTTCTTTTTTTTTGTATTTCCCTCCGTGGAACGCAGCACGCCGCGATCGAATGTGACCCGAATGCGACGTGATGTCAGCCGCGCTCGCAGCCTCCTTTGTGAGGAACACTTGAGGCCCATTACAGTATAGCTGTCCAGCTCTGAGCTATAATATGTGCGGTAACAACAGCTACAGGAACCGCTGCCCAAGAAAGAACCAAGTGAACGCGTGCGAGCTCTTTCACTAGTTTGACGCTTTCTTTTAGGCATTACTCGCACAGTTCCCGCGGCTGTCGCGCGAGACGCCCAATTTTGACGCGGTGAAAACAATCTGTCTACCATCCGTGAATGGGACAATGGAGTGGCGCACGCGTCTGCTGTGTTTTGGTGCGTGCCGCCTGAGGTGTAATCATTACTACGATTACGAATGTAGGCCGTTGATGCGTTCCGTTGTTTATGCTACAGACAATGCCGTACCCCGACCTTGCTCGCGGTACCCTGTCTCAAGTGACCTTTGCCGCGATGACCTCCGCTGAATGCTGTAATTCAAGCATAGTTGTTTAAGACAGCCGAAGGAGAGGAAGAAAAAAAAAACAAGCAAACAAAGAAAAGAACCCGGCTGATCATTATGAAAAGACTGATTTATAATTGTAGGACTTTTTTATTTAAAGCAACGCGTATTATATGTAGAGCTATTATAAACCTTGTCAAGGATAACACTAACGACGACATCAATGTTTCGGTTACCTGTACAAGAACCGTGTTCACAAAATATAGAAGGAAAAATGCCATTGCCGAAACCCAGCTTTATACTCCCGTATGAGTGAATAAGTGACCGCGCATTTATGGAGTAAACATTGCCGTAAATTCTGTTGAGGGTGTTCTCAATAGTTTGAATGATGGGCGATTGCAGATGAAGACGTAATGAAAACTTTCCATCTGTCGCCAATACACGTATCACATACATAAATGATTGTACAAATAACGTAAATTTATGAGTAATCGTTTTAGCGTCTTTGTCAGCCCGTAAGGCAGTCTCCCTATACTGACGTCGCCAGGTGACGACGGTGGCTCAACGGTACATAGCAGGCACATAACAGTAATAACATTACAGCGTCCGAAGTTTGTTCAATTATTCTGTATCAGCCTGCCGGTGTGAGAAACAAAGGGTGCCTTGAGTACGTGCACACAAATAATCGCCCTATTCGAAACTCATATCACCAAGCAATGCACTTGCGTTGCATTTTGCTCACTGGAATTTCTCTGATGGCATCACATAAAAATAGCACAACACAATAAATGTCACAGCTCCCCGCCCACCATGGTAGCTTAGCGGCTAACGTGTAGCTCTGCAAAACTCGAGCACGTGGGTTCGATTCCCGGTCACGGCGTCCGCGTTTCAGTTAGGGTGAATTGCAAAAAAAACAAAAAAAAAAACAAAAACGAATAACACCCGTTTACCCGGATTTTGATGCATGTTAGAGAACCCAGGGAGGACAAAATTAATTCTAAATCCCCCACAACGGAGTCCGTCAAAATTATATCGTGGTTTTGACACATGAACGCCTGATTTTAACTACCGTGTTTGCACGATTATAACGCCCGCTTTTCTTTTTCCTGAGGACTGCAAGAGCGAAGTGTTGGAAATTATGGGAGAAGTCATGGGGTGTAGTTTCTTAACATGTCACACTATCCGTTGAAAGTTCAACGATGACGCGTTTACATCGCTCGAGGCACTGAGGATGGCAATCATACAAAACGTTAACGAACTCGCAGTGGAGAACAGTGAAAGATTGT